>NC_056745.1:717344441-717559441 GCF_019279795.1 Protopterus annectens
GTTTTTTGCATTTTCTTTCAAAATCATCATTCCTAACATTCAGTCTTGATGCCCTAAAAAATTGATTCCTAGTTACATTTTTAAATACATATTTGGGATGCATGCTATTTCTTTTTAACAATAAATTCGCATGGCATTCTTTCCTATATAATTTAGTATAAATTTTTCCAATTTCATCTTTCTCAACACAGACATCTAAAACATTTATATGCAATTCAGATACATTTACAGTAAATTTCAGAAAATCACTCAAGTTATTTATATAATTTTTAAAATCTTCCAACTGTGCTAACGTCCCCTTCCACAAAATAAAGAAGTCATCGACAAATATTTTGTAAAATAATATATAGTGACTATAAGGGCATTTCAATATATGATCCACTTCCCATACTAACATAACAGCATTTGTGTAACTATTAGAACAGGAGCTACCCATAGCCACTCCATGTTTTTGCCTAAAAATTTTATCACTAAAAGAAAAAATATTGTTGTTGAGGACAATATTAGGTAATGTTATTAATAAACTAACATCTGCCTCACTAAATTCCTCATCTGTTGTTAATAATTGTGTTACATATTCTAGACCTGTATTATTTGGTATTACTGTAAATAATGAGTTTACATCTAATGTAACAAACATGAATTGATCTCTATAATTAAATTCCTGTTCAAACTGATATAATTCATGTAGAAAATATTCTGTGTCTCTCAACACTATTGGAGACTTATCAACTAATTTCCTAAGATGCTTCTCTATATAAATCGACAATGACTCAGTACTCCAGTTATGCCCTGCAACTATTGGTCTTAGTGGGGGCTTAGTAGGATGCTTATAAATTTTCGGTCTGCCCTGTATAATAGGTACAGTAGGATAATGTGTATAAAAATACCTAGCTAAATCACTAGTACTCAAACATGCCATTTCTAAATACTTAATAGTACTATATATAGATTTAACCATGAGCTCTACTTGGGCTTGAGTAATGATCTCATAAAATTTTATATCATTTAGCATTTCAAACATAGCTTTATCATAATCAAGTTTATTCATAATCACTATTTGCCCTCCTTTATCAGCTGGCATAATAACTAGTTCTTCATTATTTTCTAATGCATGCAATGCACAAAATTCATTTTTACTTAAATTATACCATTTATTCTGCTTTTTATTCATATTTCTCTGATTATATATACTATATATATCAGAAATGCATATTTGTTCAAAAGCATTGACCAAGACATTATGTTTTGGTATATAGGTACTTGGCCTTTTAAATACATTAGTTGAAGTCTGTGTTTCTCCATACATCATTTTTAAAGTTAAATTACGTGTAAATTTTTTAACATCAAATATAGCATCAGTTATAGACATATCAACTGTAGGTATAAAAGTTAGACCTTTCTCTAAGACACTACATTCAAATTCAGTTAAAATGTGTCTAGAGAGATTATGAATTAGTTGCTTACTTGGTGCGTTTTTTGAAATGCTCTTTTGATCGTATATGAATTGTCCAGTTCGTCGTTCATCTTCCTGTTGTACCTGGTGGTACTTCTGCCCCTCCTCTGATTCGATTGCTGCCTCCCTCTCTTGTTGTTCACAGATCTGTCCCTCATAGGGAGAGGAAAATGCAGCCCCAACTGGTTGCAGTCTTTTAAAAAATGATGACTCAATTCTTCTTCCATGGCTGCATTCGCTACTGTGTTGCCAGGTACTTTGTGAACTTCCGCTCTAGTAACAAATGTCTTTTTCTTGGCTCCCAATACTGTGTCAGCAAAAGTTTTCGCTACTTCCAATGTCCCTGTGTTAACTGCTGTTTGCGTTAGCAGATTTAAACTATCTGCTTTGTTGAAAGTATGTTGTACATCTGTTACATTTCCTGTTTGTTGCAACATAGCATTAACAGCCAGGTCTGCCTGAATCGGCAGATCTAGTGGCGTAGTGCGTGCATTATTATCAAAGTCACGTGGCCAAGTAAAGATATTCTCGGCTACAAAATCCTTGCAGTCTCTTTGTAATTTATTAAGTTTGTTTTGCAATAATCTCCTTGCATATATATTAACATTATCTGTTGTATCTACCAATGGTTTAGATAAGACAGTTGAGCTGTATTTCTTACAGATGCTAATATATTTATTTGTAATAGCATCTAACACAATAGCTTCTTGTCTTACCGCTGCTGCTATGAGTAATTTCATATAATTAAAGCTAGTTGAAAGATTCAATTGTTGCCATTCACTTAATAGCTGCTCATCACAATCAATTTGCGCTGGCATTTTTAAAATTCTTAGGCCCCTTTGCACAATATTTTCAGACAAACTAGCTTCTAGATGGAATCTTTCATGTTGCACTCTTTTCAGCTTATATAAATCTTTTTTCAAAGTAAACAAATCACTTCTTAAAGCTAACACATCAACATTCATATTGTCTTCAGCCATAGTTGGAACATCTCTCTAAAGTAATAGATTTTCACAGTCACTTACTTTGGAAATAAAAAGATTTACGTTCTTTTCAGTCCATTGCATATCTACAGATGGTGTATAATCCAATTCAACTATTTCAGCTCCAGTAGCCATATTCCTAGTGCTTGTGGTACATACAAGAAAAGTCACTAAATATATGAACAAAAGTGTACCTACAAAGCACTGGATACCTTTGCATATAAGCGTAGCAGCATAAATCAAGAAAATAAACAGCAAAGGTTTGGCTCCACAATATTCATAAACCATCAAATACTCCAACAAGTTGTGTAGTTGAGAAGCTCTCTTTATTCAGCACAAGCACTTTCACAATAGCTTCATCAGGTGCATGTTTACAGAATGCAAGACACACCTTATATATTAATTAATATCACATGATTATTAAATTTAAAAAAACAGTCTACCTTACAAAAAAGATATTTATAAAACATTATCTAAATCAAACTTCCATCAAATAATTATTTAAAAACATTTAATATATAACAAACAAACAATGACTTTCACTTACACCGTCTAGATAAAACTCTTTTAGATAGAATTGGTTTTATAGGTACAGAGTCATTGAGGGCATGTCCAAAATTAGCCCTAAGCCTCACTATCCATTGTGCCTCAATTTCTTCTGTCCTAACTCTAATATTACCCCCCCTAATGTTTGGCATATTCATAGCTAAAACTGTAAATTTAAAAATATGCTGCATATCTGTAATAATCACATGTTTAGCTAATGCATTTACACTATTAGATTTCCTTATGTCGTATAAATGCTCCCTTATCCTTTCCTTTAGACTACGGTCCATTTTTCCCACATAAAATTTACTGCATGTACAACAAATAGCTAAATAAACCACATGTAACGTATCACATGTAGCTTGTGTTCTAAGTATCTGGGTGTCTAAAAACATTGTCTTTATAGATATATATATATATATATATATATATATATATATATATATATATATATATATGTGCAATAATTACATTTACCACATGCTTTTGTACCTCCATTCAATTGTGCAGATGGAACTTTGCTATAGCGACATAGTCTATCTTTCAGGGATTTTTTATTTCTAAACGGAAACTGAGGTTTACTACCTACTATATCCCTTATGTGCTCATCAGTCATTAGAATATCCCAATGTTGATTAAATACTCTAGTATATGAAGTAACATCTCTAGTGTAACTAAGTGAAAAATTAATGTTATTCCTATGCCTTACTTGCACCTTATTCATTGGTGCTGAAAAATAAGGTTTAGCTGTAGTCTCTCTTAATCGTCTAACCACTGTTGAGTTCTCATTAATTATGTTTGTTTCGTAGCCTCTTGCTACTAGTTCCATTTCAGTTTTTTGCATTTGTCTTTCAAAATCATCATTCCTAAAAAATTGATTCCTAGCTACATTTTTAAATACATATTTGGGATGCATGCTATTTCTTTTTAACAATAAATTTGCATGGCAATTTCCTATATAATTTATATAAATTTTTCCAATTTCATCTTTCTCAACACAGATCTCTAAAAAAATTATATGCACTTCAGATACATTTACAGTAAATTTCAGAAAATCACTCGAATTATTTATATAATTTTTAAAATCTTCCAACTGTGCTAACGTCCCCTTCCACAAAATAAAGAGGTCATCGACAAATCTTTTGTAAAATAATATATAGTGACTATAAGGGCATTTCAATATATGATCCATTTCCCATACTAACATAACAGCATTTGCGTAACTATTAGAACAGGAGCTACCCATAGCCACTCCATGTTTTTGCCTAAAAATGTTATCACTAAAAGAAAAAATATTGTTGTTGAGGACAATATTAAGTAATGTTATAAATAAACTAACATCTGCCTCACTAAATTCATCATCTGTTGTTAATAATTTTGTTACATATTCTAGACCTGTATTATTTGGTATTACTGTAAATAATGAGTTTACATCTAATGCAACAAACATGAATTGATCTCTATAATTAAATTCCTGTTCAAACTGATATAATTCACGTAGAAAATGTTCTGTGTCTCTCAACACTATTGGAGACTTATCAACTAATTTCCTAAGATGCTTCTCTATATAAATCGACAATGACTCAGTACTCCAGTTATGCCCTGCAACTATTGGTCTTAGTGGGGGCTTAGTAGGATGCTTATGAAGTTTCGGTCTGCCCTGTATAATAGGTACAGTAGGATAATGAGTATAAAAATACCTAGCTAAATCACTAGTAATCAAACATGCCATTTCTAAATACTTAATAGTACTATATATAGATTTAACCATGACCTCTACTTGGGCTTGAGTAATGATCTCATAAAATGTTATATCATTTAGCATTTCAAACATAGCTTTATCATAATCAAGTTTATTCATAATCACTATTTGCCCTCCTCTATCAGCTGGCATAATAACTAGTTCTTCATTATTTTCTAATGCTTGCAATGCACAAAATTCATTTTTAGTTAAATTATACCATTTATTCTGCTTTTTATTCATATTTCTCTGATTATATATACTATATATATATATATATATATATATATATATATATATATATATATATCAGAAATGCATATTTGTTCAAAAGCATTGACCAAGGCATTATGCTTTGGTATATAGGTACTTGGCCTTTTAAATACATTAGTTGAAGTCTGTGTTTCTCCATACATCATTTTTAAAGTTAAATTACGTGTAAATTTTTTAACATCAAATATAGCATCAGTTAAAGACATATCAACTGTAGATATAAAAGTTAGACCTTTCTCTAAGACACTACATTCAAATTCAGTTAAAATGTGTCTAGAGAGATTATGAATTAGTTACTTACTTTGCGCGTTTTTTGAAACGCTCTTTTGATCGTATATGAATTGTCCAGTTCGTCGTTCATCTTCCTCTTGTACCTGGTGGTACTTCTGCCCCTCGTCTGATTCGATTGCTGCCTCCCTCTCCTGTTGCTCACAGATCTGTCCCTCATAGGGAGAGGAAAATGCAGTCCCAACTTGTTGCAGTCTTTTAAAAAATGATGACTCAATTCTTCTTCCATGGCTGCATTCGCTACTATGTTGCCAGGTACTTTGTGAACTTCCACTCTAGTAACAAATGTCTTTTTCTTGGCTCCCAATACTGTGTCAGCAAAAGTTTTCGCTACTTCCAATGTCCCTGTGTTAACTGCTGTTTGCGTTAGCAGATTTAAACTATCTGCTTCGTTGGAAATATGTTTTACATCTGCTACATTTCCTGTTTGTTGCAACATAGCATTAACAGCTAGGTCTGCCTGAATCGGCAGATCTAGTGGCGTAGTGTGTGCATTATTATCAAAGTCACGTGGCCAAGTAAAGATATTCCCGGCTACAAAATCCTTGTGGTCTCTTTGTAATTTATTAAGTTTGCTTTGCAATAATCTCCTTGCATATATATTAACATTATCTATTGTATCTACCAATGGTTTAGATAAGACAGTCGAGCTGTATTTCTTACAGATGCTAATATATTTATTTGTAATAGCATCTAACACAATAGCTTCTTGTCTTACCACTGCTGTATGAGTAATTTCATATAATTAAAGCTAGCTGAAAGATTCAATTGTTGCCATTCACTTAATAGCTGCTCATCACAATCAATTTGCGCTGGCATTTTTAAAATTCTTAGGCCCCTTGGCACAATATTTTTAGACAAACTAGCTTCTAGATGGAATCTTTCATGTTGCACTCTTTTCAGCTTACATAAATCTTTCTTCAAAGTAAACAAATCACTTCTTAAAGCTAACACATCAACATTAATATAATCTTCAGCCATAGTTGGAACATCTCTCTTAAGTAATGGATTTTCACAGTCACTTACTTTGGAAATAAAAAGATTTACGTTCTTTTCAGTCCATTGCATATCTACAGTTGGTGTATAATCCAGTTCAACTATTTCAGCTCCAGTAGCCATATTCCTAGTGCTTGTGGTACATACAAGAAAAGTCACTAAATATATGAACAAAAGTGTACCTACAAAGCACTGGATACCTTTGCATATAAACGTAGCAGCATAAATCAAGAAAATAAACAGCAAAGGTTTGGCTCCACAATATTCATAAACCATAAAATACTCCAACAAGTTGTAGTTGAGCAGCTCTCTTTATTCAGCACAATCGCTTTCACAATAGCTTCATCAGGTGCATGTGTATAAAATACAAGACACACCTTATATATTACTTAATTAATATCACATGACTATTAAATTAAAAAAAACAGTCTACTTTACAAAAAATATATTTATAAAACATTATCTGAATCAAACTTCCATCAAATAATTATTTAAAAACATTTGATATATAACAAACAAACAATGACTTTCACTTACACCGTCTAGATAAAACTCTTTTAGACAGAATTGGTTTTATAGGTACAGAGTCATTGAGACCATGTCCAAAATTAGCCCTAAGCCTCACTATCCATTGTGCCTCAATTTCTTTTGTCCTAACTCTAATATTACCCCCCCTAATGTTTGGCATATTCATAGCTAAAACTGTAAATTTAAAAATATGCTGCATATCTGTAATAATCACATGTTTAGCTAATGCATTTACACTATTGGATTTCCTTATGTCGTATAAATGCTCCCTTATCCTTTCCTTTAGACTACGGTCCATTTTTCCCACATAAAATTTACTGCATGTACAACAAATAGCTAAATAAACCACATGTAACGTATCACATGTAGCTTGTGTTCTAAGACTAAAAACTTCATCAGTATCTAGGTGTCTAAAAACATTGTCTTTATATATATATATATATACATGCAATAATTACATTTACCACATGCTTTTGTACCTCCATTCAATTGTGCAGATGGAACTTTGCTATAGCGACATAGTCTATCTTTCAGGGATTTTTTATTTCTTAATGAAAACTGAGGTTTACTACCTACTATATCCCTTATGTGCTCATCAGTCATTAGAATATCCCAATGTTGATTAATTACACTAGTGTATGAAGTAACATCTCTAGTGTAACTAAGTGAAAAATTAAGTTTATTCCTATGCCTTACTATCACCTTATTCATTGGTGCTGAAAAATAAGGTTTAGCTGTAGTCTCTCTTAATCGTCTAACCGCTGTTGAGTTCTCATTAATTATGTTTGTTTCGTAGCCTCTTGCTACTAGTTCCATTTCAGTTTTTTGCATTTGTCTTTCAAAATCATCATTCCTAACATTCAGTCTTGATGCCCTAAAAAATTGATTCCTAGCTACATTTTTAAATACATATTTGGGATGCATGCTATTTCTTTTTAACAATAAATTCGCATGGCATTCTTTCCTATATAATTTAGTATAAATTTTTCCAATTTCATCTTTCTCAACACAGACATCTAAAAAATTTATATGCAATTCAGATACATTTACAGTAAATTTCGGAAAATCACTCAAATTATTTATATAATTTTTAAAATCTTCCAACTGTGCTAACGTCCCCTTCCACAAAATAAAGAGGTCATTGACAAATCTTTTGTAAAATAATATATAGTGACTATAAGGGCATTTTAATATATGATCCATTTCTCATACTAACATAACAGCATTTGCGTAACTATTAGAACAGGAGCTACCCAAAGCCACTCCATGTTTTTGCCTAAAAATGTTATCACTAAAAGAAAAAATATTGTTGTTGAGGACAATATTAAGTAATGTTATTAATAAACTAACATCTGCCTCACTAAATTCATCATCTGTTGTTAATAATTTTGTTACATATTCTAGACCTGTATTATTTGGTATTACTGTAAATAATGAGTTTACATCTAATGTAACAAACAAGAATTGATCTCTATAATTAAATTCCTGTTCAAACTGATATAATTCACGTAGAAAATGTTCTGTGTCTCTCAACACTATTGGAGACTTATCAACTAATTTCCTAAGATGCTTCTCTATATAAAATGACAATGACTCAGTACTCCAGTTATGCCCTGCAACTATTGGTCTTAGTGGGGGCTTAGTAGGATGCTTATGAATTTTTGGTCTGCCCTGTATAATAGGTACAGTAGGATAATGTGTATAAAAATACCTAGCTAAATCACTAGTAATCAAACATGCCATTTCTAAATACTTAATAGTACTACATATAGATTTAACCATGACCTCTACTTGGGCTTGAGTAATGATCTCATAACATTTTATATCATTTGGCATTTCAAACATAGCTTTATCATAATCAAGTTTATTCATAATCACTATTTGCCCTCCTTTATCAGCTGGCATAATAACTAGTTCTTCATTATTTTCTAATGCTTGCAATGCACAAAATTCATTTTTACTTAAATTATACCATTTATTCTGCTTTTTATTCATATTTCTCTGATTATATATACTATATATATCAGAAATGCATATTTGTTCAAAAGCATTGACCAAGGCATTATGTTTTGGTATATAGGTACTTGGCCTTTTAAATACATTAGTTGAAGTCTGTGTTTCTCCATACATCATTTTTAAAGTTAAATTACGTGTAAATTTTTTAACATCAAATATAGCATCAGTTATAGACATATCAACTGTAGGTATAAAAGTTAGACCTTTCTCTAAAACACTACATTCAAATTCAGTTAAAATGTGTCTAGAGAGATTACAAATTAGTTGCTTACTTGGCGCATTTTTGAAACACTCTTTTGATCGTATATGAATTGTCCAGTTCGTCGTTCATCTTCCTCTTGAACCTGGTGGTACTTCTGCCCCTCCTCTGATTCGATTGCTGCCTCCCTCTCCTGTTGCTCACAGATATGTCCCTCATAGGGAAAGTAAAATACAGCCCCAACTGGTTGCAATCTTTTAAAAAATGATGACTCAATTCTTCTTCCAAGGCTGCATTCGCTACTATGTTGCCAGGTACTTTGTGAACTTCCGCTCTAGTAACAAATGTCTTTTTCTTGGCTCCCAATACTGTGTTAGCAAAAGTTTTCACTACTTCCAATGTCCCTGTGTTAACTGCTGTTTGCGTTAGAAGATTTAAACTATCTGCTTCGTTGGAAGTATGTTGTACACCTGCTACATTTCCTGTTTGTTGCAACATAGCATTAACAGCTAGGTCTGCCTGAATCGGCAGATCTAGTGGTGTAGTGCGTGCATTATTATCAAAGTCACGTGGCCAAGTAAAGATATTCCCGGCTACAAAATCCTTGCGGTTTCTTTGTAATTTATTAAGTTTGTTTTGCAATAGTCTCCTTGCATATATATTAACATTATCTGTTGTATCTACCAATGGTTTAGATAAGACAGTCGAGCTGTATTTCTTACAGATGCTAATATATTTATTTGTAATAGCATCTAACACTATAGCTTCTTGTCTTACCGCTCTGCTATGAGTAATTTCGTATAATTAAAGCTAGCTGAAAGATTCAATTTTTGCCATTCACTTAATAGCTGCTCATCACAATCAATTTGCGCTGGCATTTTTAAAATTCTTCGGCCCCTTGGCACAATATTTTCAGACAAACTAGCTTCTAGATGGAATCTTTCATGTTGTACTCTTTTCAGCTTACAGAAATCTTTCTCCAAAGTAAACAAATCACTTCATAAAGCTAACACATCAACATTCATATTATCTTCAGCCATAGTTGGAACATCTCTCTTAAGTAATGGATTTTCACAGTCACTTACTTTGGAAATAAAAAGATTTATGTTATTTTCAGTCCATTGCATATCTACAGTTGGTGTAAAATCCAATTCAACTAGTTCAGCTCCAGTAGCCATATTCCTAGTGCTTGTGGTACATACAAGAAAAGTCAATAAATATATGAACAAAAGTGTACCTACAAAGCACTGGATACCTTTGCATATAAACGTAGCAGCATAAATCAAGAAAATAAACAGCAAAGGTTTGGCTCCACAATATTCATAGACCATCAAATACTGCAACAAGTTATAGTGTAGTTGAGCAGCTCTCTTTATTCAGCACAAGCGCTTTCACAATAGCTTCATCAGGTGCCTGTGTATAGAATGCAAGACACACCTTATATATTACTTAATTAATATCACATGACTATTAAATTAAAAAAAAACAGTCTACCTTACAAAAAATATATTTATAAAACATTATCTAAATCAAACTTCCATCAAATAATTATTTTAAAAAATTTAATATATAACAAACAATGACTTACACCGTCTAGATAAAACTCTTTTAGACAGAATTGGTTTTATAGGTAGAGAGTCATTGAGGCCATGTCCAAAATTAGCCCTAAGCCTCACTATCCATTGTGCCTCAATTTCTTCTGTCCTAACTCTAATATTACTCCCCCTAATGTTTGGCATATTCATAGCTAAAACTGTAAATTTAAAAGTATGCTGCATATCTGTAATAATCACGTTTAGCTAATGCATGTACACTACTGGATTACCTTATGTGGTATAAATGCTCCCTTATCCTTTCCTTTAGACTACGGTCCATTTTGCCCACATAAAATTTACTGCATGTACAACAAATAGCTAAATAAACCACATGTAAAGTTGGAAGATTTTAAAAATTATACAAATAATTTGAGTGATTTTCTGAACTTTACTGTAAATGTATCTAAAGTGCATATAATTTTTTAGATGTCTGTGTTGAGAAAGATGAAATTGGAAAAATTTATACTAAATTATATAGGAAAGAATGCCATGTGAATTTATTGTTAAAAAGAAATAGCATGCATCCCAAATATGTATTTAAAAATGTAGCTAGGAATCAATTTTTTAGGGCATCAAGACTGAATGTTAGGAATGATGATTTTGAAAGACAAATGCAAAAAACTGAAATGGCACTAGTAGCAAGAGGCTATGAAACAAACATAATTAATGAAAACTCAACAGCGGTTAGACGATTAAGAGAGACTACAGCTAAACCTTATTTTTCAGCACCAATGAATAAGGTGCAAGTAAGGCATAGGAATAAACTTAATTTTTCACTTAGTTACACAAGAGATGTTACTTCATATACTAGAGTAATTAATCAACATTGGGATATTCTAATGACTGATGAGCACATAAGAGATGTAGTAGGTAGTAAACCTCAGTTTTCATTTAGAAATAAAAAATCCCTGAAAGATAGACTATGTCGCTACAGCAAAGTTCCATCTGCACAACTGAATGGAGGTACAAAAGCATGTGGTAAATGTAATTATTGCATGTATATATATGAAGACAATGTTTTTAGACACCCAGATACTGGTGAAGTTTTTAGTCTTAGAACACAAGCTACATGTGATACGTTACATGTGGTTTATTTAGCTATTTGTTGTACATGCAGTAAATTTTATGTGGGCAAAACAGACCGTAGTCTAAAGGAAAGGATAAGGGAGCATTTATACCACATAAGGAAATCCAATAGTGTAAATGCATTAGCTAAACATGTGATTATTACAGATATGCAGCATATTTTTAAATTTACAGTTTTAGCTATGAATATGCCAAACATTAGGGGGTTAATATTAGAGTTAGGACAGAAGAAATTGAGGCACAATGAATAGTGAGGCTTAGGGCTAATTTTGGACATGGCCTCAATGACTCTGTATGTATAAAACCAATTCTGTCTAAAAGAGTTTTATCTAGAAGGTGTAAGTGAAAGTCATTGTTTGTTTGTTATATATTAGATGTTTTTAAATAATTATTTGATGGAAGTTTGATTTAGATAATGTTTTATAAATATATTTTTTGTAAGGTAGACTGTTTTTTAAATTTAATAGTTATGTGATATTAATTAAGTAATATATAAGGTGTGTCTTGCATTCTATACACATGTACCTGATGAAGCTATTGTGAAAGCGCTTGTGCTGAATAAAGAGTGCTGCTCAACTACACTACAACTTGTTGGAGTATTTGATTGTTTATGAATATTGTGGAGCCAAACATTTGCTGTTTATTTTCTTGATTTATGCTGCTACGTTTATATGCAAAGGTATCCAGTGCTTTGTAGGTACACTTTTGTTCATATATTTAGTGACTTTTCTTGTATGTACCACAAGCACTAGGAATATGGCTACTGGAGCTGAAATAGTTGAATTGGATTA
This sequence comes from Protopterus annectens, assembly GCF_019279795.1. Taxonomy (NCBI): domain Eukaryota; kingdom Metazoa; phylum Chordata; order Ceratodontiformes; family Protopteridae; genus Protopterus; species Protopterus annectens. The sequence continues at coordinate 717,356,940 of NC_056745.1, forward strand.
TACACCAATTGTAGATATGCAATGGACTGAAAAGAACGTAAATCTTTTTATTTTCAAAGTAAGTGACTGTGAAAATCCATTACTTAAGAGAGATGTTCCAACTATGGCTGAAGATAATATGAATGTTGATGTGTTAGCTTTAAGAAGTGATTTGTTTACTTTGGAGAAAGATTTATGTAAGCTGAAAAGAGTACAACATGAAAGATTCCATCTAGAAGCTAGTTTGTCTGAAAATATTGTGCCAAGGGGCCTAAGAATTTTAAAAATGCCAGCGCAAATTGATTGTGATGAGCAGCTATTAAGTGAATGGCAAAAATTGAATCTTTCAACTAGCTTTAATTATATGAAATTACTCATACAGCAGCGGTAAGACAAGAAGCTATTGTGTTAGATGCTATTACAAATAAATATATTAGCATCTGTAAGAAATACAGCTCGACTGTCTTATCTAAACCATTGGTAGATACAATAGATAATGTTAATATATATGCAAGGAGATTATTGCAAAACAAATTTAATAAATTACAAAGAGACCGCAAGGATTTTGTAGCCAGGAATATCTTTACTTGGCCACGTGACTTTGATAATAATGCACGCACTATGCCACTTGATCTGCTGATTCAGGCAGACCTAGCTGTTAATGCTATGTTGCAACAAACAGGAAATGTAGCAGATGTACAACATACTTCCAACGAAGCAGATAGTTTAAATCTGCTAACGCAAACAGCAGTTAACACAGGGACATTGGAAGTAGCGAAAACTTTTGCTGACACAGTATTGGGAGCCAAGAAAAAGACATTTGTTACTAGAGCGGAAGTTCACAAAGTACCTGGCAACATAGTAATGAATGCAGCCGTGGAAGAATTGAGTCATCATTTTTTAAAAGACTGCAACCTGTTGGGACTGCATTTTCCTCTCCCTATGAGGGACAGATCTGTGAGCAACAGGAGAGGGAGGCAGCAATCGAATCAGAGGAGGGGCAGACGTACCACCAGGTACAACAGGAAGATGAAAGACGAACTGGACAATTCATATACGATCAAAAGAGCGTTTCAAAAAACGCGCCAAGTAAGCAACTAATTCATAATCTCTCTAGACACATTTTAACTGAATTTGAATGTAGTGTCTTAGAGAAAGGTCTAACTTTTATACCTACAGTTGATATGTCTATAACTGATAAACTGTGCATTCCTTCCCATTTTTCCTCTGTTCATAAGCCTCTCTGACCTCCATGGTCCATTCTGCTGCTCTAAAAAAACATTGTTTTGCTCAACAAACTCATTCGTAAAGTCAGAGTCATTAGGTCTTTCCCCCGAAACACCTACTGTAGATTTAGATCCAGGTGGATAAGCACAGTTATTTTTGTAGTCAGTAGTGTCTCTAAATAATTTCTTTTGCTTAATAATCATGCTTTTATTGATAGATGCTTCGATATTTCTCAGCGTCTTATCAAAATTTGTTTGATATTGAAAAAACAAAAGATCGCTAGTAATACTGTTGTTTAATTTACTAATCTCATCTTGCATTTGAGATAACTTAATGTCATTATTACGAATGATAATATCTAACATGTCAATACCTGCACGGTTGAAAAGAGTTGTTAGTTCACGAAAAGCTTCTGTGTCGGTTTCAATACCCATAGGCAGCTTCCAAATATGTAAACCTTTAGGCACTTGATTCAGCTCTTTAGACTTTTTCAGAAATAAGTTATCAAGCTGAATTGCTTTATACTTGATACACAGTTTTTCGTATTTTGCAATTTGTTCCCTCAACGTTAAAAACCCGATGGTTAGGTTATTACAAGGATTATTTAAATATTAGAACAGGATGCTCATTGGTTGTTATACTTATGATGTCAGCCTATTGTCATGGGGTATTTGTTATAAAAGTTTTTTAATTCTGAGTGTAAAAATGACTCTGAAGAAGCCAGCACTGTACTGGTGAAAGCGCTAAGTCATTTTTGTTATTAAAGTTAAAATTGGTTGATTCACCGTACTACTTGTGGTCGTCCTCAGTGGCTGGTTGCAATTTTATTTTCATTGTTTTTTACCCTGTTTTTGGGGATTCTTGTTTTGTTTGATGTCTATAACTGATGCTATATTTGATGTTAAAAAATTTACACGTAATTTAAATTTAAAAATGATGTCTGGAGAAACACAGACTTCAACTAATGTATTTAAAAGGCCAAGTACCTATATACCAAAACATAATGCCTTGGTCAATGCTTTTGAACAAATATGCATTTCTGATATATATAGTATATATAATCAGAGAAATATGAATAAAAAGCAGAATAAATGGTATAATTTAAGTAAAAATGAATTTTGTACATTGCAAGCATTAGAAAATAATGAAGAACTAGTTATTATGCCAGCTGATAATGGAGGGCAAATAGTGATTATGAATAAACTTGATTATGATAAAGCTATGTTTGAAATGCTAAATGATATAAAATTTTATGAGATCATTACTCAAGCCCAAGTAGAGGTCATGGTTAAATCTATATGTAGTACTATTAAGTATTTAGAAATGGCATGTTTGATTACTAGTGATTTAGCCAGGTATTTTTATACACATTATCCTACTGTACCTATTATACAGGGCAGACCGAAAATTCATAAGCATCCTACTAAGCCCCCACTAAGACCAATAGTTGCATGGAATAAGTGGAGTTATTGTTGATTTATATAGAGAAGCATCTTAGGAAATTAGTTGATAAGTCTCCAATAGTGTTGAGAGACACAGAACATTTTCTACGTGAATTATATCAGTTTGAACAGGAATTTAATTATAGAGATCAATTCATGTTTGTTACATTAGATGTAAACTCATTATTTACAGTAATACCAAATAATACAGGTCTAGAATATGTAACAAAATTATTAACAACAGATGATGAATTTAGTGAGGCAGATGTTAGTTTATTAATAATAAAGAGAGCTGCTCAACTACACTGCAACTTGTTGGAGTATTTGATGGTTTATGAATATTGTGGAGCAAATGTTTGCTGTTTATTTTCTTGATTTATGCTGCTACGTTTATATGCAAAGGTATCCAGTGCTTTGTAGGTACACTTTTCTGCATATATTTTATGATGGAAGCAATGTCTAGGTGTCTATCAACCTGATTACTACATTTTTTCTGCTGTCTATTGAGACAGACTCTTGTATGTCTAAGATCTCTTGGTGAAATGTGCCTAGATAGTCAGTGCAACAGAAAATAAAAAATAACTGTAAGCTGTATCCACTTTATTCCTAAAAGGTGAGATAAATCAGTTTCATCTTGTTTAGTTTGGGTCTTGTGTTAGGGAATACGTGGGAGACATACCTGATTTGTGGTATGCATCTTCCTGGTTGGGGAGTCATCATAGCCATTTCATAAATGTATTTGTTTTATTTATTTACATTTGTTTAGTGGGGTAGAACACTGATCAAACAAATGCGAATTATAGACTCAGCCCGAGTTACATCAGAATGTAACAAAACAATGCACAGTATGCAAATGACAATGGTTTACATTCACGAGCAAGCATAGACAATGTGATAAACAATGTATACATGGAAGATCAACCAACCCAATATATGTACAGTTACATAATTGAAACAGGAAGGGCAGAATAGAGATAAGTAGGAAAAGTTGAAGTGGAAGAGATGTGAGTAGTACTTGCTAGGTTAGGAAAGCTAATAAAGACTATTATGGTGAAATAAGGAATTAGATTATATATGCAGTCGGTTTAGACCAGTAATGGAGTGATAAGCTGAATCATAGTTTAGATACTTGTCAATTTTGTAATCATCAAAATTAGTATTTTTATCTTTATTAAGATCTGCGTGCATTTTTTTTAAATATTAAACATTTCCTCCATGTCTGGAGTAAGCTTAACAGTATGAAGATTTCAGATGTTATTGATTTGTGCCTTGTGGCTTAACATTGTACTTCTGTTACCTAATCTATGTAGATTTTTTTGAAGTCATTACGCAACTGTGCAATTTTTTATTTTTCCTTAAGTTATCTCCATGTTATGTGTTAAAAGTTTTGATATTTTGTCATTACTTTTTTTAATTACTTCAGTATTATCTAATGTCTTTGTTTGTTGATCAAACCTCACTTCGGTCATTTCATCTTGTATATCTAGTAACTCTTTATCCCACTCTTTAATTTTTATCAGTAGTTCATCTTCCCATTCTAACTTTAATATGCATTTTTAAGGAGTTCCATAATATGACTTTACTAACCTGACCATTATCATTCAAAGATAAAAAATTCTTGATTTGTTCCTAATATACTGGGATTTTATAAATAATCTGACATTTCCTTTTATCCATTAATATATTAATTCTTAGTGCATTATGATCAGATAAAAGACAATGAATAGTTTTAAAATAATTCACTTTATTAAGTAATTCTGTAGAAGCATAAATCCTATCAATTCTAGTTTGCGTCCCATGTCAGTGAAGAACAATTACTTATCTTCTGCTTTTAGTAAATCAACTACATCTGGACACCCTCCTCAGGAATCATAATATTTTTCTGGAATGCCAAGAAGCTGGGTGGCAGCTGCGACATGCCTCAGAGAAAAAAACAGGGTTGAGTGAACATATTAACCTCAAGTGCTCTTTATTGGCACAGAGGTTATGATTATGTCTCTTGCTTATCTTTTTTTATTGTATAGAAGTTTCACTTGTTTTATCTACCTGTATCTTTAAAATGTCAAAACTACATTTTATTGCATTCAGTTATGTTATGTTATATCTGATCACAAGTCAGATTCAATTTGATAGGCTTAGGAGTGCATATGACTTTAAGATTTTCACTGCATCCACTGCATCCACAAAATATACTTATTTAAATGTTTGTACTTTGATTTGTCAGAAAAAGACATATGACTACAGAGTCTGTAGAGTGATGTCAGATCTCATTTAAATGTTTGCACCTTGATTTGTCCGAAAAGTCAAATGATTATTTTGGCAGGTTTTAAATACACCTTGAAGAGATTTTTAAAACATTTTTGAAGACGTTCTAAATAAAAACAGAACAAAAGCACTAAATCTTTGACTTGAGTCTGGTTCCTGCTGCCATATCTGTAGTGTGTTTGTTAGTTTCAACTAAATTATTATTACTAATCCATATGTTTAGTGCTTTAGCTGATGTCAGAATTTTAGATTTCTTCTGTTTACTTGTAATTTCTATACTACATATGCAATTAGTATTTCCTGCTAAAATTAAACTACCCTTCCGATGACTTTGTAGTAAGTTTAAGTGACCTTTATCCAGTATTGCACCTATTCCAGGGATTCAGTAAAAAGTAGCTAATGTATAGAGCTTTCTATTATATCTAACTTTTACAAATGTATACATTCCTGTGGGATCATTAATGGATTTCATGAACTTAGTTATTACAGTAGATTTTCCCCAACGTATAGCAGTTCCTCTCCTCCTTTTGTTAAAAGAAGCAGATGATAAAAAGTTTGTATCCTGAGTTATTTAAATATTTTACATCTTTGTCTAGCAAGTGAGTCTTTTGCAAGAATATAAAGTCTCTTCTATTTAATTTTTGATATCTCAATAATTATCTTGTTGTGTTGCCTTTATTTAATCCATGTACATTAATAGATAATAGATTAAAAGTATCCATACTGTGTATTTAAAAATATTTCTTTTAAAATATATGACACATTTATCCTCCATATTAATGTTATTGTATATAAGACTGTAATGCATTCCTCCAACACTATATTAACATTCCACATTTTTTGAAATCTTCCTTTCTGCAAACTAAACTACTAAAACTCATAAATAATAAAAACAGAAACAAGTCTACAACTGTAACTGAATATATTACTAATAAAACACAACCTATCATGGATACCAAAGTTCCTAGTTTGCCTATCGAATACACAAACTACTATACTATCTCTCTGCCTACCAGTACCTAAAAATTCATAAAAAAAACTAGTCAAAAGCTACCGTGTCTTACAAATCATTAATATAAAATTATATTAAGTTAAAAATAATAAGAGACTATTAAGTTATATATTTTGCCACTTAAAACTATTTCCCATTATTATGTACAAGTTTAATAATCCTCTACTATTAATCACAAATATTAAATAATCCAACAGTGTACTGTATACCTATTTATGTAATAGTAGTAGTATAAATTATCCATTAAATATTCCTAAATTATTCACTTATTCAACATTATTATAACTAAATCTTGAAGTAAATAAGTAGAACAAAGTGGGACCTGAAGAGATACATATATCTATAAACTTACAGGTGACAGGTAATCTTATTATACTAAACTATTATACAAAAGGAACATCAAAGCACATAAATATTCATCATGCTAAAAGATATACACATATTTTATAGTGTGGCAACCCACCACTGCCAACCAGTAATCAAGAAGCCTCAATCCTAACCACTGGCAACAGTAAGAGGTGTTCACTGAGAGGATAACAGGTACACACACAGTATTTTCAGTTGCAGTTCTCTATATTAAGTGCAATTTGCCTTACGAGCACACAGAGACCACAGTCAGTCTTGGACTGGTTTCTCCCTCTTCCTCCAGATCCCCAATAAGACTCCCCACTGGCACATCTATAGAGTTGAGATCTCAGCTGAGTGACCAAGACAAGTCCTCCAGCACCCTCTCTGTTCAACCAGTGATTCATGTCCCTGCCCAAGTAGCTGACACACATACAGGTTTGATTTACACATACACACACAGACACACACACACACACACACACACACACACACACACACACACACACACACACACACACACACATACACATACACCTGGAAAAGGCTGGCACAGGTTTACTAGCTATGCCCCCTTCTGCCCTGACTATAGGGTAGTTTTCCATTACCACTAGTCACTCCTTGATAGCTATTTTAAGGTCCTTAACAAACGGTATCCAGTCTTACTGTGTAATATTAATACTAATACAAATGGTAGTTTGACCAAGAGCAAGGCTATTAGGAGTGCCCCACACAGGGTCACCAAATAAATAGGCAACTACTCTCAAAACTTAAATATCTCTATACAGATCAGCCACAATGAAAGGTTTAAATATATTTAATAACAAATAATAAAAGAACAAGACAATACTAAATGTATATTCACAGTGACATCAGAGTTCAAAATCACAGGAAATATTTAACATATCATTGCAGTACAGGCTCATACAAATAAAGAAAAACATCTGAACTAAGCTTCACTATATTTCTAACTGTATCTAAGAAAATTATACTGTTCCCTAAAAACTTACTTCAAGACAGATGATGTGGTGAATGGTTCTTGTTGTCAGGTCTAAGACAGAATGCAGAAGGCTCTGTCTTACTAAGACACTTCTCAACATAATATCTAAAATATTACTGCTGGGATAGCTTGCAGAATGACATAATTTCTGGTCTTCTGAGTTTTAGTTCCCAGGCCAAAAACCCATTGCTGAAACTGGCAGTATTTAGCATCTACCTGTAAAAATACTCATACAAGGGCTTTTGCTCAGATCTCTGGCAGATGCTGGATGTCATAAAACAATTTTATTATTATTTATTTTCAGTTTGATTACCGGGGAAGTCCACTGAGCCTGAAAGTGCCCATTTTAGGTGGAGGCCCGGGGAGAAAAGCTCCATTAGCAATACAGTAAGAGTTGCATAATTATTAAGGTATAATACATATACAATACAATATCCATACAGTAAGGAAATGCAAATGCATACAAAGTACAGCATACAACACAGTTAGCAAGCATGATCAACTGTCTTTATAATAAAAGATCTAAGGTTCTTGAGTTTTTATACTAGTAGAGGGAAGATAGTTTGCATGTAGTTAATTCAAATAAGTAAGGTATATACTTGATGTGCAGTCAGTAAAAGTAATTTACTATTTACATTATATACATACTTGAAATCAAGTGAGAGATTGCTTAATCAGTTACTGAGAGCTAGAGACTGTTGTAGGAGAATAGAAATATGAGTTAGAGGGAGGTTGGGAGCAAGGAGTATGAAGAACTCCTTGGGGAATTCCCTTGAATTTAGGTAGGGTGAAAGCAGGAACATTTCCATTTGGATGATAGGTATGAGAAAAGCTGGGTTTTGAAGGTTTCCGAGTTGGGTATAGTCCTATGTGAAGGAAGGAGAGAATTCCATTTTTTGCCTAGGGAGAAAAAGAGGAGAAGCTGGCCAGCAGGTTGTTTGGGTTTGTGGATAGAAATTAAATTTTGGTGTTCAGATCTCAGAGATCTATTTGGGATATATGGCAGAAGGATGTTTTGTTAAGGCTGGGCATTTATCTGGATGAAATATTAGTTTATGAGCAGTGGTGAGTTGTAGGAAGTCTAGGTGGTTATAGAGTTCTAGCCAGTTCAGAGATTGTAGGGTAAGGCAATGATGAGTGGAGGTTTTGGATTTAGTGGCAAATTTAGAGATCTTATGATAGTAATTTTCAAGTTTGAAGGTGATGTTAGAAGAGGGGCTCTGTATAATAAGGATGGTAGAAGGTAGGTAGTTGCCAGGGTATGCCTTGTGGAGTTGGAGAGAAAGAGATTATTCCTGTAGAGCATACCTAATTTTTGGTAGGTTTTCTTTGTTTTGTTGAATGTGGATATCGAACTTGAGGTGTTCGTCTATGGTAATACCGAAAAGTATTGCACAAGGGACCACTTCTATAGCTGAGTTTGTTTGGCTAAGGACTTTGAAAGCATTTTTGTCATAAGAAGAAGCCCTGGAGGGAGGAAAAATTAGTATTTTTGATTTATTTGAGTTGAGAGAGAGGTAGTTTTGGTGCATCTAGTTCTCAGTGGTTGAAAATGCAGTTTGGGTTTTAGACAGTAGTTCAGGAAGGTTGGAGGCAGCACAGACTAAAGTTGAGTCATCTGCATATTGGATAACTGTTGTGTCAGGGATGGCAGTGTGAAGGTTATTAATGAAGATGTTGAAAAGCATGGGACCGAGGATGGATCCCCTAGGTACTCCAGTGGGGTCGGTAAGAAGGAAGAGGTGGAGTTCTTCCATCTGACTGCTTGAGATCTGCCTGACAGGTAACTGGATAACCAGAATAAAGTATTAGGAGAGAGACGAAGGATGGAGAGATGATAGAGAAGGTGATTGTGGGAGATGGTATCAAATGTTTTAGAGAGATCTAGGAGAACTGTGGATACTAGGAGTCCGGAATCTTGGGCTTGATTGACTGTTTCTAGGAGGGAGAGTAGGGCAGTTATGGTGCTATGGCCAGGGCGGAAGTCGTGTTGGGTGGGTGTAAGGAGTTGATTCTGGATTAAGAAAGGCATAAGTTGGTGGTAGACACATTTTTTCTAGAATTTTGGAGATTGGCGAGAGTAGGGCAATGGGGCAAAAATTAGAAATATTGGTGATTTTGCCTCTTTTGTGAAGAGGAAGAATGTAGGTTGAACACCAGAGTTTGGGTACATATGGTTCTTTTAAGGATCTATTTATTAAGATGTTGATTGGGAGTGCAATACCATCAGCAGCACATTTAAGGAAGGTGGAGGGTATGTTGTCAGGGGCATTGGAGCATGGCTTTAGTTCGGATAGGAGCCTTTTTATAATATTGGTTGAGACTGGTTTGAGCTCGAATATGAGGGGAAAGTTATTAGGGTTGTTGGAAGATGAAGGATATGTGGATTGTTGTTTGGGAATGTTTTGGTTAGGTTAGCAATAGTTTCTGTAAAGAATGAGTTGAAATTTGAGCTTAGTTCAGTGTCAATTATACTTGGGTCAGGACAGGGATTATTCCTGGAGCCTGGATGGAGAAGGGAATTAACTTATTTCCAGAATTATTTAGGGTTTTTATTATTATTGGACTGAAGCTTATTGTAGTAGATTTTTTTGTCCATGGTGATTATTTTTTTTTACGTGGTTGCAGAGTTGGGTGTATTGGAGCAAAGTAATAGGCATTTTATTCTTCTGATAAAGCATCCAGGATTTGTCCATCTGATGCATGATTTGTTTGGTTTATTTGGACAGCCAAGGAGCAGTATTAGCTTTCATTCTTTTGTTTCTTAGAGGGGCTAGGGAGTTAAGAGTGTCTAGGAAGACAGAGATGAAATGTTCTAAAGCTTTGTCAAGAGGAAGAGTATTTAGGATTTGCCAATTAATTTGTTTGAAAATATTTGAGAAAGTTATGGGGTTAAAGTTGCTAAGATTGCGAGTGGGAATATATTGGTGCTGATATGGGGTGTAAGTAGCTGAGCGATGAATGAAAGCATGGAGATGGTCGATAAAGGTGTCTGAGATAGTGCCAGAGTGATTTATATTGTTTGGATGGGAGACTAGGATCCAGTCTATGATGGATCCTGGGGGGTGAAGTTTGTTAGGACGGGTGGTTGAGGGGATTACTTGGGTAAAGTTTTAGAGGTTAATGGATAGGGAGGGAGAGGGAGTGTTGATTTTATTCCAATCGATATTAATGTCACCTAGAATGTAAGTTTCATACTTGATTTCAGTTGAGGCCCAATGAAGAATATCTTCAAGGGTAGAGAAGTTGTCACCTGGGGAGATATATAGGGAAATAATGCAGATATTCTTATGTTTATTCATTCGTAGGAGACCGACAGTTAGTTCAGTATTTTTAAATTGTGGGGTTGGAATTTGAAGGGTGATTAAGCTGAGAAGGTTGGAGAAGATTAAATCAGAGCCGCCACCTTTTTTATTTAATCGGTCATTTCTGAGGATATGGAAACCAGGAGGTAAGATTTCGGAGTCAGCGATATGGGTTTTAGCCAGGTTTCAGATATGGCTAAGATGTCAGGTTGGTTGTGGCTAATCCAAACATGTGCTTGATGTACTTTGTTGTTAAGGCTTTGGGCATTGATTGTGAAGAACTTAAGAGTGTTGTGGGAAAAGGCAGAAGAAGAAGGGGAAGGCATTGTTTATAGTGGGGCAAGAAGGGGGTGGGGGAAGGTGTTGTTTGTGGTGGGACAATGACTGGGGTTGGGATGAATATCTCCAGCTAAGGCTAGGACATTACAGGAGATAACTTTTAGCCATTTGGGTTTATATAGTAGGAAGCTGGATGGAGCTAGTAGTAGTTTAGGAGTAAAAGTTTTAGTTGTGGTGTAGAAGTGTTTGGGATAGAATAGGTGCAGTGGGTTAGGTGGAATAAGAGAAGAGGAGATAGAGTGGAAATGAGTGCATAAGTGTGGTTGCAGGTGAGTGTATGGGATAGTTTGAGTAGAAGGTAGACATGGGGGTGCTTTGGAAGAGTAAGAACTAGCATAGTAAAGTGGAATTAGGAGTACAAGAAGGGAACAAGGGGCCCGGAGGGTATAGATGATTGGGCAGGACATGTCTAGACCAGGGGTGTATTGAAGGGAGCAGTTAAGAGAAAATGAACTGGCTATTAGAGAGGAGAGGTATGGAAAGAGATAGGGTTATATTTGTTTACAAGGAGAAGGGGAGGAGACTAAGAGTGGAGAAGTATAGGATAATAGTGCAGTGGATTAGTGGGAGGTGTAAGAGGGGGTGGGGTGATGAGGAGAGAATTTGATTAGTTAATTGTGCTGAGTGGGAGGAGTATGGGAAGAATAAATGTAGGCATGCTGGGGTTGGGTGGGAATAGGGGACAGGGTAGAGGAGCGGAGTGAGCCCGCAGGGCAAACGGAGTGGGTTGAGACCAAAGATGAAAACAGTTCAAGAAGAGCAATCAGTAAAAAAATGCAGACTACTAATGGTAAGTCAAGGTGTGGGTAAGTATAGAGGTGAGGAAAACAATGGTTGCAATTGTAAGAGGGCAGTTGGGTGGTTATAGTAAAAGTAAGAGGAAGAATGGAATTATGCCAAGATTAGGTGTTGGAAGCCAGAAGATGAAAATAGTTGTATTATAAACTATAGGATAGGCTTATAAGGTAGGACTGGATACTGGTGCCACCTAGTGGACAGATATTATATTGCAACAGAGTTTCCTTCTAGGAAAAGGCTAGACAGGGAATAGGGAAGGCAATATATTCAGTTAAAGGGGAAAGAATAAAGGTGAGAAAAGAATACTGTTTACCTTATAAAGGGTGGGGGGGGGGGTGAGGCTGCTGGCTGTCCTGGCTAGTAAACGTTCTTTAAACCACTTGGAAGTGTTAGATTACTGATGTATGCTTTTAGTGCCAGGCTTAGTTAATAACAAACTTTCTTGCTTCCTTTTCTGTGAGGGTACAGGCATATGAAGGCAGTAGGATGAGACTGCAGGTAGCTTGAATGGGTCCTTAGTCATCAGGTAGGCAGGTACTTATGTCATCGTTCAGGGAATACCCAGTTGAGGAGCTGGGAACTTTTTAGGAGAGAGAAAAAATACAGAGGGAAAAATTAACAGGTAGCCCTTAGTATATAAGTACAGATAATATATCCTGAGCACTCAGCAAACAGATACCATGGGATAACATTGCAAGCTAGATGTACCTTTATCTAAGTTAGTTATGTGAATGTATTTAAACAGAAGTAGTGCTGAAAAACTCTAGAAGGCACAACTACAGGTTCACAATAGGTGCAGACTAACCAGAAAGTACAATAGTATTACTGTTGTTCCATTATGCAGATAGTAATTATAACATAGTAAGCATTTCTCAAAGGACAGCTATGCTAGGTATAACACATACTTGACTAGAATAGCATAGTTAGAGAAAACAGTTATTTCCTGTTTCTAGTAGCGTACACAAATGTATGGGAATTGTCCAAGTAAAACAGGTTAAGGAGGCTACAACACTTTAAAAATAAGCGGCAATGCTAAACCTCATGGCATAGAGGCTACAACGCGTTAAAAATAAGCACTAATACTAAACCGCATAGCACAGAGCACCACTCCTAAGCACTTTACTATCATGTAAATTCCAGTTATTTATGCAATTAGATAGGACCGGTACCTGCTTTAGTTGTCCACGCACAGCGCTTTGAATATGAGCTGTTCACTGGCTATGTGAGCGGCTAAATGTTTATTCAGTACTTTAAAAACTAAGCCAGGGTTTTAATTGAAAGTTCTCTGCTAGCAATTCAACACATAATTGGTTTGATCCATCTGCGTGTATGCATACCTGGAGAAAGCAAGATTCAAGCCGTTTCCAAATTGAAATAGCATGAATATAAGGTTAGATGAGAAATTATAATGACCCAGCATTTGTGTAGGGAAGGCTACATACACTCGCTATGTGTGTCACATTTAAATGTAAGAGTCTTCAGGATGGTCCCATTATAACCATGCATGCGTTATATAGATAAATTGCATCTGCACAGTTTAAACAACCAAATTACAGAGCCACTAGGTATTTATGTGAATTAAGGCTGATTATATAAGTATTAGGGAGGAACTCTGCTTCACATGGATGGGGAGACTCTTCCATAGACGGGGTAGTCTCTTTATATCACAGCCACGGTTTTAGTCTTTAGAATGGGTAATTCTGGTATTGTTTCTTTTGTGGATATGCAGGAGGTCTATCAGAGTGGGGTCTGACAATGCCGTGTATGCCAGGCATAGATCTCCCCTCAAAACCCTGTAGGAGACAGAATACAGGGATAGGGCCTTGAGGCGGTCTGCATAGGACATATTACTTATGCCCTGTCTTTTAGTGAGGAATCTCTATAGACGTTCCAGTTGTTGGATATGCCTGGTTAGGTACATACCAAAGGGGACATTGTACTCAATGATAGGTCTGATGAATGTTGAATACAGTGGAACAAGTACTTCCTTGGACTTAAATGCCATTTGTTTATAAGTTGCGCAACATAGAATGATCTCCTCACCACTGTAGACACATGATGATCAAAGTCTAGATTGCTATCTATGTTTGTCCCTAAATCCCTGACTACTGGGTCATCTCTAAGGGGTGTGTTGTCAATATGATAGTTACCAGGGATGGATGACTTCCCAAAGGATACTATTATGCATTTCTTGGCATTTAGTTTTAGTCCATGACTCTGACATCAGTTGTCTATCTGTGTCAGCCCCTCCTGGAGAACATTTGTGTCAGTGTGAGATTCAATGACAGCTCCTAATTTGCAATCATCTGCAAATTTTGTCAACCAGAGACCACTGACATTCGCCTTGACTTCTGAGAAGTAAATGCCAAAAAGGAGTGGTCCAAACACTGATCCCTGAGGGACTGCACTTGTGACTTGTCTCTTTGTAGAGGTGACTCCCCAATTCTAATTTTCTAGGTCCTGTCTGTGAGCCATTTGGCTATCCACTGGGTGACATATGGGTTTGTACCTAACCTCTTGAGTTTGTCAACAATGACCAAGTGGGGTATCATGTCAAATGCCTTGGCTACATCAAGGTAGTCAGTGTGAACAATTTTGCCCTCATCCATTGCTTTGGTGACCTTCTCAAAGAAGACCACCAAGTTGAGTAGGCATGATCTGCCCTTGACGAAACCAAACTGGGTTGTGTCCAGTGTCTGGATGTTTACTGTATCTCTGTTGATCATCTCCATGATAATTCTTTCCATGGTTTTACATATAAGACTAGTGAGACATATGGGTCTGTAGTTTCCAGGGTCTGTAGATGGCCCATCTTTGTGCAGAGGGATGACTGCTGCCTTTCTCCATTCAGGAGGCATGAAGCCTGTTTGGAGGCTACAGTTATATAGTAATTCCAGAGGCCCTAATAGGTCCTGTTTCATGCTATTTAGAAGGCATTCTGGGATATTGTCTGGGCCCATTGATGCAGTGTTCTTGGTCTTAGAGAGAGCATTAAGGACCTTTTCCCTAGTGATAGTAGGGGGAGTCATATTTGATATTTCCTGAGGGAAGGTTGGGGGGGGGGTTAAAGTTGGACCTGAATTTATCAGCCAGGAGGTTTGCTATATCTTCTGGCTCAGTATAGGTGGCTCCATTTACAATGAGCTCTGCACAGAATTGTGTATTGCCTTTGAGGTTGTGGACATAGCTCAAGAATGCTTTGTGGCTGTCCTTGGCCTGGGAGGACAAACTTATTTTAAATCTGGCTTTGGTAGACTTTGTTTGTCCTCTGAGTTGTTTGTTTAGTTTAATGAGAGTGCTTTTATCCTGCTGGCCATCTCAGACTTAATAATATGTAAATCTATTTTTTTGTCCATTCAGTCTCTGTGTTTTGGGACTCACTCCAGTTGGTCCTGAAATTTCATATGGTTAACTCTCGCACCATGTTGGTTATCTCCCTTTGAGCACAATGAATGGGCTGGAAGGAAATTATGTAAACACCTGTGACAAGAATGGTACACAAGACAGGGAAAACATGGAATATAACAGATATGGCAAAGTTAGAGGAAGATATTTATTTATTTATTTATAAAGTACTTTAAAGTCACTTTTTTCCCAACAAAATCACAGTAAAAAGCAGTCTGCTTTTGTCATTTTTGTTTATTGTGAAGGTAAAGTCTCAATATCTGCGTACAGTATTCCAGTTGACACTTCACCAGCTAGTAACAACTAACAGAGCATCATATATCTTCAAAATCTCCTTGGGACTGCTTACCCTTGGTTTCACTGCTCATTATGGGCATGTTTCTTTACATTGTTTTTTTTTTTTAATTCTTATGTGGCAACCCCTAACTGGGAAAAGCCAAAAGGAGAAGAAGAACATAGTATTCCAGTAAGAACTTCACAGCTTTTTTTTCCCTTTCCCCCCAGATGTGTTATTCTGCGGTTTTTGAAGCTGTTATGTCTTTTTGTATTTCTATCTCAACTTCAGGATGCAGAATTTGTTCTGATCTTTAGTCATAGTCTTTGCAGAGAGTCTACATGTACCTCCCTCTCCTGAAAAACAATGGTTTAATGGTTTCATTTTATATAAAGTGTGTATGTATATTCAGATCTATGTCTATAATCTGCATCATCTATCTGTCTAGCTAGCTAGCTACATGCGCGTGTGTGTGTGTGTGTGTGTGTGTGTGTGTGTGTGTGTGTGTGTGTGTGTGTGTGTGTGTGTGTGTGTGTGTGTGTGTGTGTGTGTGTGTTTCCTAGCGTCATGGATGAAAAGTTTTCATGGACCAGCTAACATACCTGGTTAAGAGAAATGCATAAATAAATAATAATATCTTCCTCTAACTTTGCCAAATCCATTTTATTCCATGTTTTCCCTGTTTTGTATGTCATTCTTGTCACAGGTCTTTGTATAATTTCCTTGCCCATTCACTGTGTCACTCAAAACAGAGAGGCAGACCCAGTACTGAGCTTTGTAATACCCAGCAGTACACGTCCTTTCACATGGCACTGTGCATGGTACCATAAAAAACATCTGTGTATCCCACAATCCCAAGTATTCACTGGTTTCTCTTACTGGGCAGCCTGTCAAAGAAATCTGTTAACTTAGTATATGACTTGATTTTTGCATGGTAAATGTGTGCTGCTCTCAGTACTGTGCCTTGCAAATCTGTAAGTACTAAACATTGATTTCTTTAATTAATTATGCCATTGTCTTCTGTGCCACTTTAGTCACATTAACATCTACAGTTTTCTGCTTGTTATTTAATCATATTCCTGTGGAAAAAAAAGTCCCTTCTGTCTTTCTTCAGACCTTGAATACTGCACCGTTCTAACATGATTTGTTAGACAGCGTAGTCGGCAGTGCTACTTTTTGATTAGTTATTTTAGACGTCAGATGTGAATCATTCTAATCCCACTGTTTTGTCCTACTTCAGCTTTATAAGGTCTATCATGAGACTTTTAACAACTAGCCACCACTGAGTATGTAAAGAATGCTGGTGTTTCCTTTCTCTGCCACCTAAATTGTACTGATTTTATTATTATAAGCAGATATCATAATTTGTAATGTATAGTCTTGGTTTCTAGATTTTCACTATCATTATTTTTCATTTTTTGCAGTTTCAAATATTATTCATAAACATTTATGAAACTCACATTACATTTTCTGTAACCTTTGGGCAGCTGTGAGAAAGTACAAGAATAATGAACCATAAATTGCATTTTGAACAGTTTTTAATCAGTCCATCTATTAAAGTAGTGCTCCATTTCATATATATGAATTTGCTTATTCCCATAATTATAGTGGAACTTTAAGAATGGTAACTGGAAAGCTACCAATGTCATTTAATATGTAGAATTTATATTTAAATACCTTAAATACTTCAAATAATATTTAATTGAAAAAAATAACATTATGTAAAGTTTCATCAGTTCATGATTAATATAAAGGAGATAAAATGTCCGGGCTCACTACTTAGAAAATCAAACACATATTTATTCATTAATTTGTGCATTTATTATGCAGTTTCTGGTTTAATCCATTTCAGGAAAATAGGGGTGACAGAGTATATCACAGTACGCATGGGACCCAAGGAAGAGAAACTAATCCTTAACAAAGCATAAACTCATCACAGGATGCACATACACACGCACACACATGCTCATGCATACATATTCACATACTACCCCGATATACATACCTACAGTCAGTTCAGAGAAGTGATACACACACTGAAAACTCACATGGAAACAGGAAGGACATACAGACATTGCACAGACGTGACCAGCCAAGAACCAAACTGGAGAACCAAGAGCTGTAAGTCAGCAATGCTGAGTGCTGCACCACTGATTGCAAATAGGAAATAATGGAACAGGTTAAGTACTGAGATTGAGCTAGAGTTTGTTTGAAAAGGCAGCTCTTCCTTTACTTATGCTGGAAAAGTAAAACTGAACTAAGATACCTAATATACATCTGTTGAGCAGAACATTTGTTCACCAAGCCAGGATGGTTTGAACCAAGAAGTACACATACACACATACACACACACACACATATATATATATATATATATATATATATATATATATATATATATATCAAACAAATATGCGTATAGATTTATAGGGTAGTTTTGCTATCATTCTGCCAGTGATGTATATGAATCCATCACTGCTTTCTCTTCTTGTTGAGATTATTTCATGCCAATGTGATTGTATGTATCACCCAGATTTTCATACACCTTGTCCCTCGGGAAGGTATTCTATGCAGACAACACCCTCTTCAAAACCCCTCAAAAATCTGTCACAGCACTCTTGAAGGAAAACAGTGTCTTATGTACTTCATCTTATTTCAGTTTTTCTTCCTATAAAACATCCTAGATCTAGTTTAGTTACTAGAAAAAAATCCAGTACCTTTTACTTTTTTTATGTCTACTTTATCTCTGTTGCAGATAATGATGGTTACACTGTTTGTATTCCGATTTCAGTTGCGCATTTCAGAAATGAATGTAATTCATTTTGCATGACATAGACTAGACAACATACAATATTTGTAGTTTTCTCACCACTCACACCTTGAAATTCAGAAAGGCTTACTGTGACATGAAAGCCTTAATATGGAAGGTTTCTGTATCTTGGGTAAGCCTTTCCTTCTTTATTATAGACCACACTCTAGCTACAGATTTCCCCTGACAGGGGCTATAGCATGGAGAGTAGTCTTGCTGGGAAATGCTTATGCTAAAGTAGCACTCTGGAAGAGTGGTTAATGTTAATTGGACG
The DNA here is from genome assembly GCF_019279795.1 of Protopterus annectens. Taxonomy (NCBI): domain Eukaryota; kingdom Metazoa; phylum Chordata; order Ceratodontiformes; family Protopteridae; genus Protopterus; species Protopterus annectens. Next base: position 717,375,414 of record NC_056745.1, read on the forward strand.
TGCGCTGTTCCCCAGAAATGGCCACAGCTCAAGACTAACTGAATCTCTCTGCCATGTTAGGAGGAAAAAAATGAATCCTGTCTTTTCACATGTATTATATATTTATATGCATATATATGCTCACACCACATGTTGTGTATATCTATATGTGTGAACATAGCTGTCATTCGACACAAAATACTTATGTAAAGAACGTAAATGAGTTATCATAAAACAGCAAATAGACAAATGAGTGATTGCACACGTGCTACATTTGGTTCAGTTCAACTATCATTATTATATTATATTATTAGTAGTATGCAGGAAAAGGAATGGTTGACTGAAAAGTTTGTGGTTTGGAAAATGTGCAAGTCTGAATTATAGCACTTAGTATGTATGTGTGAGTGTTCACAGGTTAGTGTTAGGGTTAGGAATAGGTAAAGGAATAAATTTAGTGGTGGGCCTGATTGGTGTTGTGCATCCTCTGTGTCCTTTTGTTTTGAGCAGTGGTACTGTCGGATACTGGTTTTGTTTAGTAATGTAATGTAATGTGTAGGCTTTTGGTTAAGGGCAGGGATACAGTTAGAGTTAGCATAAAGTGGTGCAGGAGACAAAGTGGTGACTTAACACTGCTGAGACATCCTCAAACAGACACCATGTTACATTGTACAAACTATACCACTGTGACTCTTTGGCCCCATATCTAATACCCTGGTTTCTGTTAGTATGGCTGTTGCCAGTACGGAGTTGTGCTGTTTAAGCCATTCAGCCACTGTTCACACATACTGTATGGATAGCAGATGTGGTCATAGTTACAGGCAACTGTTCATCTGACAAAGACAGACATTGACTGGATTCATGCTCCAGGACATGAAGATCTGAGGCTACATCCTCCAGTACTATGACATGTGCCTAACATGAAAGCTTGCGGATCCTGATTATATTGTTTGATGGTCTTGGTTGCTTAAGTTGATCTACCTCAAAAGCAGCTGCTGAAGTAAATATCCACCCAACCATTATGTGTCTTGAGTCCACTAGCCTTTGGTAAGCTTGGACCCCCTCCCAGTGAAAATTGTTGCATGTCATTTATGGCACGAGATATATCATGAATACTGGAAAACATTTTTTTTAATGATTGCTTTGGTGTCTGTTGTCAACTTATCTGTCTCCTGCAATCTGTTTGTCACTTCATTCCGTTGGTAACAGCTATGTCCAGCATTTTAATTCCTGTGGGTTGAGAGCCAATTGGAAGTACAGCATCCAGTCATCAATCAGGGCTTTTTGTATTATGCCTTACCCACTTTTCCAGTCCACCTACATGGCTGTAGCATCCAAAGGTGTATACAATGGGCCTATGTATAATTGTTCATAACTCCATGTTTGACGCATCCAAAGTCCAGTCCCCTAACAGAATACTTGTGTGACACTGTTCTCCACAAATGGTTCAGCCGCATAGATGTGCCCTGGCAAGTGGCCCACCTCTTTTTCTCCCCTCCCAGATGGGTAGGGTGATGTAAGCCACTCATTTCCAGAGCCCCTGCCCCATTCCTGTAGTACTGAAGTTGCTATGTGGATTCATATTATATAAGTTATAGTTAGGGCTTAATCTGTCTATTCCACATGTATGTATAAGCATTACTACAGTGGCTGCTGCATTCCATGAACCACATTACATATTACATATCACTGATAGCACTACAGATGTGTCTAGCATAAGGATGTTAGTATACATAAGGACAGATCAGTTGTCAGTCCTGATAAAGATATATATCTCAACTTTATAACATCCACTCTGTATAATTCCATAGTAATGGTCATTGTAATGGGTGTAATCCACAGCAGATATGCATTTATATGCATGAAGCCCTGCTATTTATACTAGCCTGCTGTTACCAAAAGAAAGCATTAAATGTACAGAAGTATACTATGCAGTACATAAATATGAACTGAAGATGTGTCAACAACCTATACACAGTTATGATAGTGAACCTTATGTAACAAAGCTGTAGAGGCCTAGAAGAACACAAAGAAGAAGAACATCAGAACACAGTGGTCCATTGCCACTGAACTCACCCAATTACAGGGCTACATCTGAACCAAATCCCTGTATGGCTGTTAAGATATATACATCATAGGCAACCCAGAATACTTCTGTGAGGTACATTAAGATGTGCACGTCTTGTGTCTTGCAATACAGAGGTAAGGATAACAGATACACATATGTGTCAACCTACCACAGCACCTGTTTGAAATGTGTACTACAACTTCACCTTCTTATATCTGGAAAGTTGTATGTCTGATGCACAACACAGCATCAATGGCTTTACCACTCCTCAAGGCAAGCAGTAAGACATATTGTACACTATAGCTTATTCAACTAGAACAGCATGTCTAACAGTATTGCTACATTTATCACTGTAACAAATGTGAGTACATAAAAATCATGCAGTCAGGTGTCTCTATGGCATATACATAAATAATTATCATCTGCCCTTATCCATGCATTACTGTATAGCATAGTATTTGGATATGCACTGTACAGTTAAAGTACATCTACAGCACATGTGACAGTCATATGATGGAGGGATAACATGGCACTAACAACTTTGTGCTGTTCATACCAATGGAAGTTTGGAATACCACATAATATATTAGCATGTATGACCAAGCAGATGCCTGCAGTCAGTTATGAAATATGGTAGCTATTCAAATATTTAAGTTGGACAATGTGATGTATGGTATGTAGGCACAGTTGACCTTGCAAAAGATAAAAGTGGCATTGGTGCACAGAGTGACAGCAAGCTGCCTTTCACATGCCAGGGTAGTTTCAATGGGATGCATGCATGTGACTGCAGATAGTAGACTGTGAAACTAGTGGTGCTTATAATGGTTGGCTACTGTACAGGAGGCCTGGGCAATCATGCAGTGCTGCAGAGAGACCTACATGCAAAAGGGCCAGTAGTGTGCATGTTGCATAATTCCCTTTGATCTTTGGAGGGCTGGCATGCCAGTCAGTGTACCACTGCCACTTAACTGATGGGAGTAGAATGTCACATATGAGTGTGATGTGTGTAGGAACCTCTACATTACCAGCCATGGCAAAAGATACAACAGGGATGAAACTACAAATATGTGACCCATAACCTGATAGAATAGTACCACTATGCAATGTAAGGATCTTGTAATAGATGTGGGATGAGCTGCAAGCACAAATGTGTATGAACATGTGACCAGCTAACTATATGGATTACATCTTACCAGTTCATCACTTGATGTTATGGGGAACATTGTGTGGGAACATGTGAACAGATGGCTGTATGATCTACAAGTCATCAATTCAGCCACTTGATAAAATGGGGAAACATTGTATGGATGTACATCATCAAAGGAGAGCAAAGAGGTGCCATTATATGCATTAATGTTTAAGAGTAGTGGTGGGACCACACAGTGCACATTATATGTGCCCATGCACCCCTGTTGTATGAATGTACATTATCACCTGTAGTGTTCAAGCCAACAGCAGGTTGTGCAGCTGTGGGTGACTGAGATATATTTTGAAAGGGTGTGGAATGCATGTGGTGTGAGAAGGGGACTGTCAGGATGAGAGATTCAAACATTGTGTGGATTCATCTGCAGTCGTTTTATGTAGTACCTGATCACAATCTCTTCCAACATGTTCTTTACTGATATGTTCTGTCCAAATGTGTGACTATGTAGTACAGTGCCAGGTTATGTCCAGATATCACTCCACCATGCAGTAGCAAATGTGCAAGAGACTTCTGCAGGTGGATGCTGATGTAGTATCTTTTCATAGAGTCATACACACCACATAACCCCTCTACAGTGGCTATATTCTAAACAGTCAACACATGGGTAACAGGCTCATGCTATCTAACCACATACATATCCGTTTTGTCATACTTATGGTTCAGTATTCAATCACAGTGTGCCTATGCAACACTTTACAGGAACACTGTACACCATGCTCACCAGCCATATGGCACTATAATATACCATCATGAACCTTGCACACAGCCTCTGTTTACCATGACATCCATAGGTGTACTATGTGGCAGTATGCCATACTATGGTGCATGCTTCCAAGGACCCTGTTATAAACAGTCAAACAGATATCCAAAGATCCTTTTATCACAGCATGTGAGGCCATCATATGCCCTGTCCCTCACCTAAGATAAACATAGTCAGAATGGCACTTGTGTGTGTCCATGTGCCATTATCTCATACCAATATTTACCCTGCCCACCACTTTGTGACAAATATGGTTTGGCAGGCATTTACAGTTGTGCCAGTGCAGCACTATGTGTATGAACATGTGACCAGCTAACTATATGGATTACATCTTACCAGTTCATCACTTGATGTTATGGGGAACATTGTGTGGGAACATGTGAACAGATGGCTGTATGATCTACAAGTCATCAATTCAGCCACTTGATAAAATGGGGAGACATTGTATGGATGTACATCATCAAAGGAGAGCAAAGAGGTGCCATTATATGCATTAATGTTTAAGAGTAGTGGTGGGACCACACAGTGCACATTATATGTGCCCATGCACCCCTGTTGTATGAATGTACATTATCACCTGTAGTGTTCAAGCCAACAGCAGGTTGTGCAGCTGTGGGTGACTGAGATATATTTTGAAAGGGTGTGGAATGCATGTGGTGTGAGAAGGGGACTGTCAGGATGAGAGATTCAAACATTGTGTGGATTCATCTGCAGTCGTTTTATGTAGTACCTGATCACAATCTCTTCCAACATGTTCTTTACTGATATGTTCTGTCCAAATGTGTGACTATGTAGTACAGTGCCAGGTTATGTCCAGATATCACTCCACCATGCAGTAGCAAATGTGCAAGAGACTTCTGCAGGTGGATGCTGATGTAGTATCTTTTCATAGAGTCATACACACCACATAACCCCTCTACAGTGGCTATATTCTAAACAGTCAACACATGGGTAACAGGCTCATGCTATCTAACCACATACATATCCGTTTTGTCATACTTATGGTTCAGTATTCAATCACAGTGTGCCTATGCAACACTTTACAGGAACACTGTACACCATGCTCACCAGCCATATGGCACTATAATATACCATCATGAACCTTGCACACAGCCTCTGTTTACCATGACATCCATAGGTGTACTATGTGGCAGTATGCCATACTATGGTGCATGCTTCCAAGGACCCTGTTATAAACAGTCAAACAGATATCCAAAGATCCTTTTATCACAGCATGTGAGGCCATCATATGCCCTGTCCCTCACCTAAGATAAACATAGTCAGAATGGCACTTGTGTGTGTCCATGTGCCATTATCTCATACCAGTATTTACCCTGCCCACCACTTTGTGACAAATATGGTTTGGCAGGCATTTACAGTTGTGCCAGTGCAGCACTATGTGCTGCTATCATGCACCATGCTCACCACCCTATATTTTACATAGTTGGACAGGAATGGTATACCATCACTTTTGATGATAGTCATGTTTATAGGGGCCATGTAATAGCAACAATTGCTAATGTTTCTGCAGATATTATTCAGCATTTGTCCACTACATCCATCTCACCTTCTCCTCTTGGTAGGTAGCATGTGTTGTACTCTCTTTATCTTGGAAGTACACAACATCACCCTGTCTCTGCAGTGCTACACCCCATATTGTGGGGTGCAGTTCAGAAATACTGCATGCCTGAAGATCCTTATCACATACTTCTTGCTGAAGAGAGTTAATTTAAATCTACAAATCATTACAGGGTGTTTGTTTTAGTTCACTTTGCAACATAGAGGCAACCACAGTGATGTATTGAAGACATCTTATCTCTCTACTGAAACACTGGCACTCAAAATGAAAAGTGCCAAAACACCCCCCAGAAAAGGTCAAAAATGCAGGGGAAGAGGAAATCTCAAACATCATTCTTCTCCTTTAAGTTTCTTTTTTTTGCGTGAGGGGGTGGTTGCCACCTGCACCCCCCTTGTGGGGGGTGACAAGCCTCCCACAACACCCAGACTTATGTATTCCAACTCTGAGATCACCATACCTTGGAGAAAAGGAAACATTTTGGTAAATAGCAATCTCAGACTTTTTATATGTAAGTTCATTTTTTCACCCATTCAGTCTTTGTGTTTTGGGACTTGGTCTAGCAGGTCCCAATATTTCAAATGATTATCATTGAAGTCTTTAGTTATGTTATGGCCTGGCTTTGTGCCATAGAAAGATGAAATGATTATCATTGAAGTCTTTAGTTATGTTATGGCCTGTCTTTGTGCCATAGAAAGATGAAACCTCAACTGTGACCCAAATGTCTGGCACTCCATTAACAGCCCGGGGACTGGAGCAGCCATACAACTCGAGAGAACCTATCTCTCAATCTCTTAACACAAGAATTCAGGGCAAAGCCAAAAATTATGGCCCAAAATCAGGGGCAGGTTTTAAATATAGCCTTTGTAGACTTGGAAAGTTAATACAAAAACATTTTATATTAGCATGCATTTCCTGATGGATATGAAGTCTGAAACTTAAATGCCTGTTATTATTTTTAAAGGAAGACACCAAAAATATGAGGCAAAAATCTGCACAGTCTGCAAAATTCTGGGCAGTTGAGGTATGAAATAGAGGAGTAAAGGGGCATGGCCCACTCATCTCTGTCTTTGTGGGGGGTTGCACATGTTCATAAAGCCTATATGAATGGTGCAATTACTCAGTGGGACTACAGCATTTATGTCACATTGTTTCATGGGCTATTGATGCTGGTGATGTTCCTCACAAAAGTGAGAAACTACCAGTTTTTGACAAATTATTGCATATCAACACTGTTAAGTTTCTCGGCAGGATTTGAGTAACGCTGGGCAGAAAAGGAAAATAAAGAAGTCTGTTTTAAAAAAGGCTACAAACACCTTTGCTAGTGACACTTATGGGGAAGATTCTTCCTCATTTACGGATACTGAAAATGAAAACAAACAGGAGTCACCAGCCCACAAGAAACATAATTTTACCAGCCCTTTAGGGTTGGAGCATTGCAGCACAACCAACTCTTTGGGGTCAGAAGAAAGCATGGTAGAAAACATAAATCAGGCCGCTATGTTAGGAAAGACTATTACACCTTCTGGTGCCTCGGTAGATGGTAATCGTAATGTATATAATATTTCCTCTGTAGTTTAATTTGATGTTAAAATACAATTGTGAATAAAGGCCTTAATTTTGTCTCTGGTTTTGTGGTACCTGAAGTTATATTTGCAAATTATGTTGTTTCTTTTCTATGATGTCAGAACTTTTGCTACTGTATTATTTTAAGTATTTCTCTGTGATCTCTGAACTCTTGACTAGCACTGTGTAGTAAGAAGTATTGTCTTGTGTTTTTATTATTTAGTATTAAATATTTTTAAACCATTCAACTGTGGCTGTTTTGTGTAGAGATAATTTAAGCTCTAAGAGTACATTGCATGCATATAGTGATACTGTACCAAGTCACTCCAAATAAGTCGTGACTGGTTACACTTACCATTTGGATAATAATATTGCTCAGTAATAATTGGACACCTTTCATAAGGGCCTTTGAGTAGCTGATAAATATTAACTGGTGGTGGCAGTGATTTCTACTGTATAGTCTGGGTAAAAGGGGCACAGCTGGAGAACCTGTGCTAGCCTTCCCCAGGATTGTCTATGTGGTTGTATAAACTCTTATCTCATAGTGTGCGCGTGTCATCTACTTGGGCAGGGGCATGAAGCAGTGGTTGGACAGAGAGGGTGTTGGAGGTTTTGGCTTACCCACTAGGCTGAAATCTGGACCCTATAGCTGTGCCAGTGGGGAGTCTTATTGGGGACCTGGAGAGAAAGGGAGCAACCAGCCCCAGACTGACTGTGATCTCTGTGTGCTCTTAAGGGAAATTGTACTTTACTGTGTGTGTGTTTATTATCCTTTCCCTATATGGACACTCCTCACTGGTGTTAGTGGTGAGGAGTGAGACTCTTTGATTGCTCTGCCAGTGCACAAGCGTCACATATTAATTGTTTGGCAGTGGTGAGATATCCACACCACATATTAATTGGCTGGCAAATATTAATTAGCTTGAAGTGGTGTGGGCAGAGCGAATTCCTGTAGCTTGTGTACAGTAATCACTCAAGGTGTTTTTGTACTCTAAATCAACCACACAGTGAATACTCAGAGTTCAGATCACAATTGTTTTATTTCTTTTCTTGGCTTAGTTAGTTAGGGAAAGCAGGCAGCATGTCAGCAGAGGAGTACGGAAAGCTGACAAGAAGCCAGCTGGCTGAGATGTGCCAGGCTAGAAGACTGGTGCATGGAAACCTGACTAAGGCAGACCTGATTGCAGCCTTGGTCACAGCTGCATCAGAAAACAGCAACCAGGATGGCAGTCAGACTGGCAGTGGAGATATACCGCCCTCAGAGAATGGACTGCTCAACCTTTCTGCAGAGGACTTAAAAATCCATCTGGAGGTAAAGAGACTTGAGTTGGAGGCCAAACATTTGGAAATAGAAGCAGCTGAGAGATTGAGGCATCTAGAGAGTGAGGACAAGGAGAAACTGCGATGTTTGTAAGCTGAGGAGAATGAGAAACTGCTACGCCTGGAAGTTGAGGAAAAGGAGAGGCAGAGACTGCATGAGAAGGTGATGCTGACTCTTGCAAGAGTCATGGAGGTAATAGGGAAGGGAGTAACTGGACCCCAGAAGTACAAAAGGTCAGTCAATTTCTTCTGCAGTTTAAAGAGGCGGATAATTTTGATAGTTTCATTCATATGTTTGAAAGGGTCTGTAAACAGTATGATGTTGATCAAAGGCTCTGGGTACGGTTCCTGACCCCCTTACTCCATGGTAGAGCTGTAACTGTGTTGTCTAAACTTGCTGATTGTGAATATTTTGATTATACTGCTGTTAAAAATCACTTGTTATAATGTTGTAAGCTAACACCTGAAACTTATAGGAAAAAGTTTTGTGAGCATAGACGCAAGGCAGATGAAAGTGTGTGTGAATATGTTGCTGAACTGAGCACTTATTTTCATAGGTGGGTGAGTGGATGTCATGTCACCACTTTTGAAGGGCTGGCATACCTTTTGGTGAGGGAACAAGCCTTTAGCACCTTGCCTGAGGACATGAGGATCTGGTTAGCTGCTAGACGATGTGCTACTTCAGATGAGTTGGGGAAGTAGGGAGACCTATACCTAGCAAGCAGGGCATCCCTGCTCAGGAAAGGGACCCTCAGTACTGCTTATTGGTCTAAAAGAACTCATGGTGGGCAGCACGGACTGCCTCAACAGAATCTGCCAGTAGCAGGGGAAGCTACTAGTCAGGTACACGTCCAGGACCCATGGTTAAATGTTTTGAATGCAACCAGTGGGGCCATGTGGCATACAGATGCCCACGGAGGCAAGGTGGGGAACAAAAGGTGAGAGAGCTAGTAAGTGTCGAAGACAAAATGCCAATAGTAGGTTGTCTTGAGACAACAAGGGTACCGAATTACCATCCTGAAGATGTCCTGATAATGAAGGATTTGGATGAGGCAGTAACATGTGCTAATGCAGTTACATGCAGTTAGGCTAGGAGACAAGCATGTGGATCTGGTAGCCTGGTGGAGACCCAGACAAACTGCATACTTGCAGCAGGACTAGTGAGGTGGTTACTTCATGGAGGAGCTATGCTGTAGCAGTGAGACTGAATGTGAGTCACAGCTGCTTGTGGGTACTGATGTTCCCTTGGACAGAGTGACTGCACAAGTAGAGGTGAGTAGCAGTACCCAGGCTGACAGAGAGGCACCACTGTCAGAGGATGCCAAACCTCCTGTTGAAGGGAAAGGGTTACAAAGACAGAGTTGAGACAGGCTCAGCTCTCAGACCCTACATTGCAAGGCCTGAAGCAGGTAGCTAGTGAGGCACCTGATTCTCAAGGGAAGGGGTATTCTGTATATTGGGACAAAGGGTTACTGTATAGAGAGTGGACCCCTGAGGAAGGGCTAGAAGGTGAGAAAATACAGCAGTTGGTAGTGCCTACAGCCTACCGTCTGGTGCTTCTAGCCATAGCCCATGATATTCTCTTTGTAGTTCATATGGGCATAAAACATACAAAGAGATGTATTATGCAAAACTTATATTGGCTTGGAATTTCCAGAGATGTAACAGGGTACTGCAGGACCTGTGAGCAATGCCAAAAGGTAGGCAAGGCAGGAGACAAAGTGAGAGCTCTTTTGATGCCTTTGGCTGTGATTGAGGAGCCATTTCAGAGGGTAGCTATGGATATTCTGGGGCCTCTGAGTACTCCAAGTTCCACAGGGAAAACGTATATCCTAGCAGTTGTGGATTATGCTACACAATACCATGAGGCAGTGGCTTTGTCCTCCACTGAGGCAGAAAAGGTGGCAAATGCTTTGTTAGAGATTTTCACCAGGGTAGATTTCCCAAAAGAAATACTGACTGACAGAGGTGCCAATTTCATGAAATACTATGGGGTGAAGCACATGAAGACCACCCCCTACCATCCCCAAACTAATGTTATTGTTGAGAGGTTAAAGTCTACAATCAAGTCCATGCTACGGGCATTTGCAGACCAGTTTATGAGGGAGTGGGACAAATATTTCCCTCATCTGTTGTTTGCTTACAGAGAGGTTCCCCAGGAATCCACAGGTTTTTCACCCTTTGAATTGCTGTATGGGCATAGGGTGAGGGGACCTCTAGATTTAATTCTTGATGAGTGGGAAGGTGAGTGTGAACCTCACAAGGAGTATGTTGTGGCATATGTCTTAAACCTCATGACAAGGCTGAGGGAACTCATGGGTTTGGCACAGGAGAACCTGGCAGAAGCCCAACAACAGAAAAAGGTATGGTATGACAGAAATGCTTGAGCTAGGGATTATGCTGTAGGGCAGCAGGTAATGGTTCCCATGCCTGTCAAACACAACAAGCAGAAAGCAGCTTGGGAGAGACCCTACAAGGTGGTAAGAAAGGTAAGTGATGTTAACTACATAACGGAACTGCTAGGCAGAAGGCAGGGGCACAAACTGTACCATGTTAACATGATGAAACCTTACCATGATAGGGAGGCCCTTGTGTTGAGCATTTGCAGTGGATTGCAAGTGGAGTCTGAGGGAGATCTGGTGACTGATCCCCTCAGTGAAGCTTGGACTGACACTTCAGTGGAAGGGGTAGCAATGTCCCAGCAGCTATCTCCTACCCAGGTTCGAGAAATCAGAGCAGTGCTACAGGTGTTTGGAAACATGTTCACTGGGAAACCAGGGTGCACCCCCCTGGTGCAGCACCAGGTGGATACAGGACCCCAAAGGCCTATTATACAGGCCCCTTATAGGTCCCTGAGAGAGGCAGACAGACTCTGAGGGATGAGATACAGGAAATGTTGGAACTAGGGGTGATTCAAGGGTCCAACAGTCCCTGGGCCTCCCCAGTGGTGCTGGTGTCAAAGAAGGGTGGCAGCACCAGGTTCTGTGTGGATTACAGGAAATTAAATAGTCACACAGAGTCAGATGCTTACCCTATGCCTAGGACAGATGAGGCCCTAGAGCAGCTGGGTGGGACTACGTATCTTATAACCATTGATCTTACCAAGGGTTACTGGCAGGTGCCCTTGACTCCCAGTACTAAAGAGTAGTCGGCCTTTGTGAATCCTTTTGGCTTGTATGAGCTCACAAAGATGCCCTTAGGGATGAAAAATTCCCCAGCGACTTTCCAGAGGCTGGTAGATCATATCCTAGCAGGAGCAGGAGGGTTTTCCCTTGCTTACCTAGATGATATTACAATCTACAGCCATTCCTGGCAAGAGCACCTTCAGCATGTCAGGGAGGTGCTGGGCAGACTACAGAGGGCAGGGTTGACCATTAACCGCAGCAAATGTCAGGTGGGTATGGCAGAGGTCTCTTACCTAGGACATGGAGTGGTAAGATCAGTCCAGAACCTGCCAAAGTAGAAGCCATTCAGGCATGGCCTGCACCTGTTGCCAAAAAGCAGGTGAGGGCATTCTTAGGGACAGCAGGGTACTACAGAAAGTTTGTCCCCAGTTATAGTACCATAGGTGCTCCCCTCACAGACCTGACAAGGAAGAACAGGCCAGATAAGGTAGTGTGGACCCCAGCAAGTGAGCAGGCATTCCAGGAGCTTAAGGAAGCTTTGGGATGACCCCCTGTGTTAGCCAGTCCAGATTACAGCAAATAATTTGTTGTATAGGTGGATGCTTTGAACCATGGGGTGGGGGCTGTACTTAGCCAGATTTCTTCAGAGGGAGAAGAGTACCAGTGGTTTATCTCAGTTGTAGGCTCCAACCCAGGAGGAATGCTATGCAACTGTAGAAAAGGAATGTCTAGCATTAGTGTGGGCACTGCAGAAACTTCAGCCTTATCTGTATAGAAGAAAATTCACTGTAGTGACAGATCACAATCTCAAAACTTGGTTAAATAAAGCCAGCCAACAAAATGCCAATTTGCTAAAATGGAGCCTAGGGTTGCAAGCATATGATATGTCAGTGCAGCATTGCAGTGGGATTAGCAATACCAATGCAGATGGGCTCTCAAAGCAGGGAATGGGGTAAGGTATACTCAGATAGACCTAACCCTCTGAAGCAACGTTTCTCAAGGGTCACTTGAAAGGCTAGCTTGAGTTCTCCAGGAGGGGGAGATGTGTGAAAATAGGTAAAGGCTGCCAGCCTAGCTAGATAGAATTTTGTAGAAAATTCTGTCATTTGTAAATATTAATGTAAGCCATAGGCTTGTTCCCTTAAATGTGAAAAGACTGCATTGGATATTGAACTGCAAAAATGTAACAACAGTGCACTCTGCTGTAAGAAAGCTAAGTCAAGCATTTTATGATTGTCTTTGATGTCAAAATTCAGAGCCTATATGTCTGGATGAAGGAATTCTGCCTATTGTTTTGAGTTAATGGCTGGAATTTGCATATGTAATTTCTTTTATTTCTCTGGTTCCTGAATAGCTGCAAGATCAAAGGGCTATTAACCTCTGAGAGTCTGTTAGCCTGGGAACCAGAAAGAAATGATGTAATCTTAAATGAATCAGTGGTACTGTGTTATCAATTTAAGAACAGACAGAATGAGGGCATTAGAGCATTTGTCTTGAGAACATCCAACTCAGCACTGAGTGTGTCTAAATTTAAGTAGGATTTTAAAACTGTGTTTTCTCTTAGATATAGCTAGGAAATAGGAATTAGACTAGTTTGAGTTTATTTGATGTCAGAACTTTTGCTACTGTATTATTTTAAGTATTTCTCTATGATCTCTGAACTTTTGACTAGCACTGTGTAGTAAGAAGTATTGTCTTGTGTTTTTATTATTTATTATTAAATATTTTTAAACCGTTCAACTGTGGCTGTTTTGTGCAGAGATAATTTAAGCTCTAAGTGTGCATTGCTTGTATATAGTGATACTGTACCAAGTCACTCCAAATAAGTATTGAGTGTTTGGTTGCACTTACCATTTGGATAATAATATTTCAAAGTAATAATTGGACACCATAAGGGCTTTTGAGTAGCTGATAAATATTAGCTGGGTGGTGGCAATGATTTCTACCATATAGTCTGGGTAAAAGGGGCACAGCTGGAGAACCTGTGCCAGCCTTCCCCAGGAGTATCTGTGTGGTTGTATAAACTCTTATCTTAAAGTGTGTGTGTGTCAGCTACTTGGGCAGGGACATGAAGCAATGGTTGGACAGAGAGGGTGCTGGAGGTTTTAGCTTGCCCACTAGGCTGAGATCTGGACTCTATAGCTATGCCAGTGGGGAGTCTTATTGGAGACCTGGGCCCATCTCATTTGCTCACTCAACTGAGTGCAGTGAGATCATATTCTGATTTCAGGCACTCCTACTGTGTACAAAGAGAGCATCTGGGAAACAGAAAAAAAAATTAAGCTTGTTTCCTGCCTTTCCTGTTAAGTGGTATAGACTATTTGTAGGCTTCTGAGCCCCCAAGCCCTTCTGTGTTGGAGGGAAGCCTTCTAGCTTAGTTTTTTTTCTTATAACTAGCCAGTTTTCTAGTTTCAGCACTCAAATATGTTTCTTTCATCTCAGCACTTGTTCAGAAAAAAAAATTCATCTGCTTTTACTGTACTTGTGTTTCTACCTACTTTATTTTACTTTTGCATCATCTTAAAAGTACTCAATTGCATTTATTACTGCTTGGTGTAACTCATTATAAACCTTTTGGTTTAAACACTTGGGCTTCGGACCAGTTGTTTTGCACTGAGAGGGTTTGTGGTCTGCACTGTAGTGGCAGAACAGGTAGCTCACATTCTTCTAGGTTGGGAACTGCTGATTGAGGGCTCAGTGTCTGCTATTCTAAAAGTGAATTAATTCTGGTTTAAGCACTTGGGCTTTCAGGCCAGTTATTTTACGTTAAGAGGGTTCGTGGTCTGCACTCTTGTGGGAGGAGAGGCTGGACTCTGCCCTTCTGAGTTGGGAATTTCTGGTTAAAGGCTTATAGTGCATGTATATCTGATCTGCTTCTTACTGAAGTTGGTGCACCTTGTTTGCTGTGGCATAGACTGGATTCGGGCCTGCTGGATCTAGCTTTGTTTGTGTAACTTGAGCACTAATCCAGGCATTCTCTAAAGTATTCAATTGTATTTATTACTGCTTGGTAGTAACTTGATTAAAGTGTAGCTATCATTCTAAGTCTTTTGGATTAAGCACTTGGGCTTCAGACCAGTTGTTTTACATTACGAAAGTTTGTGGCATGCACTGTGGTGGCAGGGCAGGTAGCTTTCATCCTTCTAAGTTGGGAACTGCTGATTGAGAGCCCAGTGTCTGTTATTCTTAAAGTGTATTAGTTCTGGTTTAAGCACTTGGGCTTCAGGCCAGTTATTTTACATGAAGAAGGTTTGTGGTCTGTACTCTTGTGGGAGAAGAGGCTGGACTCTGCCCTTCTGAGCTGGGAATTTCTGGTTAAAGGTTTATAGTGCCTGAATATTTGAACTGTATCTTACTGAAATTGGTACACCTTGTTTGCTGTAGCATAGACTAGATCCAGGCCTGCTGAATCTAGCTTTGTTTATATGCTTGTTGTTTGTTTGCTTGTTATTTCCTTGGAACGCTAATTCCACCTAATACGCGGCTTTTCAGCACTTCTGTGGATCACTAGTGATATCTGCATTGCTTACTGTACTTATTTCCTTGTTTCACTTGAAAGAAAGTTACTGTTTGTCATTTTTGCATTTAAGTTACCTGTAACACATTGCACTTAAGTTACCTGGCACTTGCTCACTAAAGCAATTATATAAGTCAACACTAAAAATTAAAAGCACTACACCCTCACTCCCCACTGGCCCTTGTTTTCAATTATTAAGGAATTCCCAATATTATTCTAGCATGTCCAAAGATCAGTTGTCAATCTCCTCTCCGGTCCAGCTTGTGAATCTGTGAATCTTGAGGCAATGTTACAACTGTCTCATGTACACAGACAACCCTCTCCTCCTCCCAACAAATTCCAACACATGTGCAAGATGCAACCTTATAGCCAAACTGGAGGCTAAGCTCTCTCAACTCAGTACTGGCATAACCAGTCAGGAGGAGAAGGAAACCACACTCACTACAATTCCAGTCTCACATAGACCTACCACGACAGCAAACCAAACACGTAATCACACAAAAACATACTCAGAGGCTCTAAATAAAGATCTGCCTAAGCAGCAGAGACCTCCAAAGCAGACATCCAAGCAACCACTACCCCAAAACAAAACATGTGCAACACATATCTCACAAAGCCAGCGTGCCAAACAGTCACAGCCCTTAAGACTAAACAACACACCTGATACACTTGTAATAGGTGACTCTATCGTCAGGCACACTGACGTTCCGCTCACCAGGCTGAACAAGGAGCGGGTCACGGTGAGCAGCCTGTCGGGCGCTAGGATCCACCACATAACACAAGCACTCAGGTCACTCCAAGGCAAGTACAAATATGACTCAGTCATTGTCCATGCTGGTGTGAATGACCTGAGACGTACCTCCCTGGACTACATGAAAAGAGACATAAAGGAGCTCTCTGAGCATGTAGCCCAGGCCGGTATGACCCTGACCTTGAGTAGCATCTTACCCTCACCAAGAATGATGCCACAATATGAAGACAAGATGATCAATTTCAACAATTGGCTTAAGTACTGGTGTCATTCAAAGGGGATCCAATGCCTGTCAGCTTGGGATGATATGCTCAACAAGCCATGATGCTTCGCTAGGGACGGCTTGCACCTGTCACCCCTGGGCTTTCGGATATTGGCAAAGGCTCTTGCTACCCCATAGTGCCTTTTTTAGGCAAGGCTCAAAAGACAAACCCACCTCCATAGGTATCACAAGGGATAAGAAACTAAGAGTAATGCTACTCAATGCCAGAAGTCTAAACCTCAAGATGCATGCACTCAAAACTCTCCTTAGCATGGAGAACATCGATATCTGTGCAGTAACAAAAACCTGGTTCAGGGCTCTCAAGAGCACCCCAGCACTACCAGGTTATACCTCATACCATGCTTTTCGGCCCCAAAACTTGGACCGAACCACAAAAGGAGGGGGAGTATCGATATTCATCAAAGATACCCACACCTCCAGGTTGGTGGCAAAGCACGAAGCATCAGAGACTATCCATGTGCAACTAACAGTGGGTAAAACTGCCTTCTAGTTTATAGCCTGCTACAGACCACCCTCCCAAACCCAGGAACCCCACTCGGCCTTCCTGAGAACACTGGAAAATATGAAGGTCTCTCCAAACACCATTATATTGGGTGACTTCAACTACCCAAACATAGACTGGGAGCATTACTCTAGCTCCAACACCCTAGCCCAAAGGTTCCTAGAATTTATAAACTCAAATGCTATGGAACAACTTGTTACCACTCCCACAAGAGGAGAAAACATACTGGACCTGATCATCACCAACATGGGGACTCTATGCTCCAGACCAGAAGTGTATCCCTCACTGGTAAGATCAGACCATAAACTAATCTCACTGGATATTCAAATCCCAACCCCACCCCCTGCCCAGAAAACCACAATGAAAAACTTCTCTAAAGAAAATTTCACACTCCTCAAAACCGAGGTGGAATCCTTCAAAGCCCCCGGGCCTGTGGAAAATATGGCCCAGACTGCAGAATCCTTTATAAATGCATTCTATGAACACCTTCAGGAATGCATGGATCATGCGATCCCAAATAAAACCAAGACCCAATCCTCCAAAGGCAGACGTCCTGTCTGGTGGACCCCAGCCATAAACAAACTATACAGTAGAAGGAAGAAGCTACTAAATGATAGAGCAAAATCCCAAAAAGGGAAGGCATCACTGATCAGTATTAGCAAAAAACTACGGGCACTCATAAAATTGTCTAAGGCCAGCTCTGAGAGAAAAATTGCACAGGACACTAAGGATAATCACAAGGCTTTCTTTAGTTATGTTAGGAACCTGGGTGGTAATTCCCAGATATGCTCAGAATTAGTCCAAAATGACAAAAAATACACTGAACGCACAGACATTGCCAACATCCTAGCTGACAGGTTCAGTGCAAACTTCTCCCTCCCCCTCCCCACCAAAAGGGCAAATATCTATCCCAGCAGAGTGCTGCCCCCCCTGACATTTCAGATGCTCAGGTAAGAGCCACCCTCTCCAAAGCAAAAAACACAGCATCAATGGGACCAGACGGTGTCCCGGGCTGCGTCCTACATGAACTCCAAGAAGAGCTAAACCCAAACATAAAACTACTGTTCAATCTCAGCCTTACTACAGGATTTGTGCCCAAAGAGTGGCGTACAGCAACAGTGGTCCCTCTCCATAAAGGTGGTGCCTCAATGGATCCTGGAAACTATCGCCCCATAAGCCTGACTAGCTTGGTCTGCAACGCTATGGAAAGGATCATCATGGACCTCATAAATAAAGATATTGGAGACCTACAGACACTGAATCCTACCCAGTTCGGCTTTGTTAAGGGCAGATCCTGCCTCTTAAACCTGGTTGATTTCTTTGAAACAGTCACCAAGGCCATTGACGAGGGGAAGGTGGTCCACACAGCCTACCTGGACCTCGCAAAAGCCTTCGATACAGTTCCTCACTCGGGCATTATAGATAAGCTCACCAGCTTAAATATAAACCCCTATGTCACTAAATGGATTGCAAACTGGCTCAAGGACAGAACCCACATGGTTAGAATTGCTGGAGCCATGTCAGACTCCAAACCAGTTACAAGTGGTGTCCCACAAGGCTCAGTCCTGGGACCTCTCTTGTTCGGTATATATTTCTCGGAGGTACAGGCCAACATGGAAGGACTGTGGCTGACCAAGTTCGCAGATGACTGCAAACTGGGCGCCATAATCGACTCTCCAGCCGACACAAGCATCCTCCAAAAGGGCCTCATTGAAACAGACAACTGGTGCCAGAGCCATGGCCTCAAGCTAAATGCCAAAAAGTGTTTAGTCATCCCCTTTGGCAAAAACAAAGTGCCCACAAATTACCACATAGGTGGTAATCCATTAAGTACAGAAGAAGTAATTAGGGACCTGGGGACCCAAGTTGATAGCAATCTCTCATTTGACAACCACGTAGCCAAAGTGGTTAGAAAAACATTTTATATAGCCCACCTAATCATGAAGGGATTCACATCTAGATCAGGGGAGGTCATCGTGCCTCTTTACTCATCCCTCATCAGGCCCATAATAGAGTACAATGCCCCTTTGGGATGTACCTTACCAGACACCTGCAGCAACTGGAAAGACCCCAAAAGTACCTCACCAAGAGGATCAAAGGGCTCAAACAGATGCCATATGCTGCTCGGTTAAAGAAACTCCAGCTCTACTCAGTGGCATACCGCCTGTTCAGAGGCGATCTGTGCCTGACGTATAAAGCCATGTCCAACCCGGAATTAATGGACATGCTGCACCTCAGAAAATCCAAATCCCATCGAGCTACACGCTCGAGAGACTTGAACCTCAGCACTGAAATAAATAGGACATGCTGGAGGGACAGATTCATAACCCAGAGGCTCCCTTCACTCTGGAATAAAATCCCAGTCCAGGTTAGGCAGAGGCCCTCATTGACTCTCTTCAAAAGGAATCTTGATGAGTGGATGGGAGATCATAGGTTTACCCCGGGTATCACTTCTGTGTCACTGTTAGACAGAGGCACAGTATACTAACCTCGAAAAAGGGCATAGCAAAATAAATTTAAAATGGGTGGCGAAAGCCAAACACATTCTGGCTAGGCTTATAAATGCCCTAGGGCAGATAGCCTAGTATGAACCTATGAACCTATGACCTGGAGAGAGAGCAACCAGCCTCAGACTGATTGTGATCTCTGTGTGCTCTTAAGGGAAATTATACTATACTGTGTGTGTGTATTTATTATCCTTTCCCTCACTGGTGTTAATGGTGAGGATTGAGGCTCGTTGATTGCTGGGCCAGTGCACGGGCGTCACAGAGGGTATCATCAGTAAACAAGTTTTGGGTAACTTAACTGTGCAGGACCCTCTGCCACAACAGTTATATTTACTCCCAAAAATATACAAGGATCCTCGACAGTCACTAGGTAGGCCCATTGTGTTGTGTAATGATACTCTGATGGAACCATTATTGGCTTTTCTCGCCACTTATCTTAAGCCACTGTTGCAGGGGTCAGGGCTAGAATCCTGGACACTACAGAATTTTTAAATATAATTTCTGAGATGCAGCTTGGATTATGTGTACCTTGGATGTGACATCTCTTTATACCAGTATACCGCACTGGGCCGGTTTGACTGCATTGGAATATTGGTTTGACCATATTCCCTTATATTATCCTGGCTTCAATACCTTTCTTTTTTATTTAACTGAACATGTACTGACCAAAAATGTATTTTATTTTAATGGTGATTGTTTTCTACAGTTAAAAGGTACAGCTATGGATGCATTTTTGTACTGATATATGCTGACCTCTTTACGAGCTACTTGGAACAACAAATTATTTATGACTGCTATCATAATTTGTTTTTGGATGAGCTTAATATTTGGAGAAGATGCCTTGATGACTGCTGGTTAGTATGGAAGTCGGATATGGAATACCTTAGGGAGTTTGTCTAATATCTTAATGAGAATAAGTGGGGTATTCATTTTACAGTACATCATAACACTGATTGTATTTCGTTTTTAGATGTGAATGTATGTCTCCAGCAGGATGGCACTTTGGAAAGCAATGTTTTTCACAAACACCCACATTCCAATACCTTATCACATGCCTCCAGCTGTTATCCAAGACACATTATACGTAATATTCCCATATCTCAGTTTCTGAGGATTCGTATAATTTGTTCTTGTAATGATGTATTTTATTGCAGCAAAATGATTTTATTACTAGATTTTGTGATAGAGGCTATCAGAAATCTCATATCATTGAAACTAGTTGATTATTTCAAAACCAGAATAGGAGAGAATTTTTGAAATATCAGCGGAAGGAAAATAAGACCAACAATATTATTACATTGATTACGAGATATGGATATGATACTTTTGGTTTCATTGATTTGATTCAAAAACATTGGGATATTTTGTTGGCAGATGATAGATTAAATAATCTCCTTGGATCCAGATGTCGCTTTTCTTTCAGAAGCGGTATGGCACTAGGGAGATTTTTTAATCGTTACAAACATAAGACACAGCATAAGAATACACTTCAGGGCACACTAGAAGGGGATTTGTTGTTGGGTTGTGTTCCATGTGGCCATTGCACTTTTTGTAAATATGTGGTCAAGATGAAGGAATTTACTAGCAAAAACACCTCCAAGATATTTAATATTAAAGTTTTTGGAAAATGTGGAATGGACTGGGTCATTTATTTAGTTTATATGTACATCCTCAGCTTTTTATATAGGTCAGACATCACAACCATTTAGACTAAGGGTTTCAGAACATTTAAGTAATATTAGGAATAAATGTCAGTCAAATGCTTCATATAAAAACACTATTAAACACCCCAATGCACAATTTAAGTTTGTAGATAAAGTTTTAGGTAAAAGGAATTTGAAATCTGGTTGGCATAATATTCTTAATAAAAAAGAAATAAACTTGGATCATTAAATTGGGAGGTCTTTTTTCCCTGGAATGAATAAGCATCTTTTATTTTTTAATTACTTAATAGGATGGGTGGACCTAATTATTCTGATTCAAGTGTGTATATATATATATATATATATATATATATATATATATATATATATATATATATATATTGTATTTTGCCTTAACACACTGAGTAAGGCCATAGTGCCAAAACCAGTTTGTGAATTTTGTTATATTTAGTGTAATTTTTACACTAAAATGGATATTCAACTGCTGATTTATTAAAGAATTCATACTGAGTCTCTCACAAGGAGTGCTGGCTATTCTTTGGGCTTTTCAAGCTATCGCATATCTCAATTTGCCTTGAGGAATCAAGAAGAAATATAAAGCCTAAAAGGAAAAACTCAAACCAGCCCTGATAGTTGCATAAATGATGGCTTCACTTCCTTGGTAATAAGGGAACAAATAGGTCATTGACTAAGAGGGATTTATGGTCAACACGCAGCAGGGACCAAAAGTGCAAAACTGTACTTGTGATGTGGTGCCGTGTTCCTATAGTGCTTTACTTTTTGGTTGTATGCCATTTGTATGATGAAGCTGGCTCACAACTTACATGTTACTCTGTTACTGTAGTTGTAGTATGCCTGGATCATCGCAGTAGAAGGATATCAAGGTGGAGAAGGATGGCCTCACCAATGCCATACACACTGATAGGGCTTTCCTACTGCAATGGGCCAGTAAGTAGATGCATGAGATTCACTGTAGGCAGGTCATGGGTGATGTCCATGCCAATGGTTAACAACAACAACATAATGTCCTAGTGCCACTAAAATGTCATCGGCAATGATTCTATGCCACACTTACCAAGGCTGCCCCAGCTCAATTTTCTTTACCTGACCAATGGGTTACACAACGTAGACCTCATGCTATTGGATTTACACTTAGGAGTGCAACACTGTCAAATAGTGTAATGTCTCTGCCTCAGGTATTCAGCAACGAAACATGCTAAGGCTTCTGTTGAATAATTAGACAATCCATACTTGTCAATTTATGACAATGTACAATTCATGTCCCACAAAATCATGCCACATGATATAACTAGGAAAGATGCTAGAGAGAGAGAGAGAGAGAGATCATAATTCTCTAGCAGAGTGGCCAGGTGTCATTATCTTTTATTATTCTTATAATTATAGAATTATTATTTACCAAATTGAGGTGACATCTGTGGCTCCTACTACTGGAGGTATCTGTCCCATGTGCCATTAAAGGTGCCATGATGTTGTTGCACTCCCACCTGAATTTATATAATTTACATTTGTGATCTGTATATGTATGTGATGGGTCACCTGTAATGCATGTCCTGTGTACAACATTCACATGGCAGGGTCCTATCCATAGTGTAAGTGGGTGAGGCAGACACAGAGGCAGTGAAACATAGATGGTGCACTGTAGCAATGCATCACATGAATCCTCAGGTTGGTGAAGCAGGAGAGTAAGGTCAACTGTGCATACAATAGGCTGCCCTGTAGTTCAGTTATGTGTAGTACAGTTTGTTTTAATGTGTTCAGCCAGTATTTGGGCCTCATAATGTATAATAGCAATGGTGGGTTGGGTAACAAGGAGCCCAGTTATGTGCATGTTAACATCACAGAGTCTTGTACTTTCAGTGCCTTTAGGAAGTATAAGGCTGATAGAGCTGCCCTGTTTGCTGCAGTGGCGCAGCTGACCACAGAGATGGATGGCAGACAGTCCATAGCCTGTTCATAGGTTTATAGGTGCTTACTAGGCTAATGACTACAAGGGCCTTTTTAAGCCTAGCCATGCATCCCAAATCTCTGACAAGTTCTGATACCATTGATAAATGTAAGCAGGGGCCTGGGAGATGAACCATTTACAGCTTGCCTGTGTCCATTAGAGACATAGGTGCCAAACCAGGGATGAATTTCCAGCTCTCCATCCAGTTGTCTAAGTTGCACTTGAATTGGGTTAGGTAGGAACTCTGCTTCACATGAATGGGAAGCCTGTTCCATAGACAAGGTAGTCTCTGAGATGCATACCTGTCTCTCCAACAGGTACTGTTTATATCACAGGGAAGGTTTGTGTTTAGAATGGGTAATTCTGATGGTGTTTGTTTTTTGGATATGCAGGAGATCCATCAGAGTGGGGTCTGAAAATGCCCTGTATGCCAGGTATAGATCTCACCTAAAAAGCATGTAGGAGACAGAATTCATGGATAGGGCCTTGATGTGGTTTGCATAGGACATTTTACTTAAGCACTGTATTCTTTTGGTGAGGAACCTCTGTGGACATTCCAGTTGTTGGATATGCCTGATTAGGTAAATACCAAAGGGGGCATTGTACTATAGGTACATACCAAAGGGGCATTGTACTCAATGATAGGTCTGATGAATGCTGAATACAGTGGAACAATGACTTCCTTGGATTTAGATGCCATACTTTTGTTTATAAGTTGCGCAACATAGAATGATTTCCTCACTACAGCAGACATGGGATATGGGATGGTCAAAGGCTAAATTATATTTATATGTGTCCCTATGTCCCTGACTACTAGGTCAACTCTAAGGGGCATGTTGTCAATATGATAGTTACTAGGGATGGATGACTTCCCAAAGGATATTGTTATGCATTTCTTGGCATTTAGTTTTAGTCCATGGCTCAGCCTCCAGTTGTTTTTCTGTGTCAGCCCCTCCTAGAGAACATTTGTGTCAGTGTGAGATTCAATGACAGCTCCTAACTTGCAATCATCTGCAAATTTAGTCAGCCAGAGAGCACTAACATTTGCCTTGACTTCTGAGAAGTAAATGCCAAAAAGGAGCGGTCCAAGGACTGATTACTGAGGGACTTCACTTGTTACTGGCCTCTTTGTAGATATGGACTCCCCAATTCTAAATTCCTGAGTCCTGTCTGTGAGCCAATTGGCTATCCACTGAGTGACATACAAGTTTGTACCTAACTTCTTGAGTTTGTCAACAATATCCGATGTGGGATATTGTGTCAAATGTCTTGGCCAGGTCAAGGTAGGCAGTGTGAACCATTTTTGACTCTTCCATAGCTTTGGTTACCTTCTCAAAGAAGTCCACCAGGTTGAGTAGCAGGATCTGGCCTTGACAAAACCAAACTGGGCTGGGTCCATTGTCTGGAGGTTTAATATAGCTCTATTGATCATCTCCATGATAATTCTTTCCATGGCTTTACATATAAGACTAGTGAGACTTATGGGTCTGTAGATGGCCCACCTTTGCAGAGGGATGACTATTGCCATTCTCCATTTATGAGACACAAAGCCTGTTTGGAGGCTACACTTAAATAGTAATTCCAGAGGCCCTGACAGGTCATGTTTCATGCTATTTAGAAGGCATCCTGGGATATTGTCTGGACCCATTGATGCAGTGTTCTTGGTCTCAGAGAGAGCATTAAGGACCTGTTCCCTAGTGATAGTAGGGGGAGTTATATTTGATGGTATTTCCTGAGAGAAACTTGAGGGGAGAGAGGGGTAAAATTGGAGCTGTATTTATCAGCCAGGAGGTTTTGCTATATCTTCTGGCTCAGTATAGGTGGCTGTAGGGTATGCCACCAGGGATACTAATGATGCCACTGATATGATAAGCCAGTCTCAGGTTGCACTCTGGGCTGCTGGAGCAGACACTAGTGTCAGTAATAAAAAGTAATCCACAACTGTGTTGTTGACAGTCATCTGGAACTGAACACGAGGCCCAAGTTGCTGATATGAGGGTTCTGCTACAACCAATACATGTATGCATGTACTAGGATATTTCAGACTTTAGACACTAGCCATGTTAACAGTGGATCTGCTGTGGGCTGTGAAGTGCCAGATGTTGCAGCTGATGCTGACGTTTTTTTCGAGTATGCAATCATATTATACAATACAGTAGGCATGCACAAGTGACAGTCCATGAACTGGGAGGTGTGAATCGTGATATGGTGAGGCATATGTAGATGGTGCAGAGGCAGAAGAAATAATGCTTGATTCAGTGGCAGATGTCTGCTGCATAATGCATAGGCTGTGAATTGCATGGAATCACATCTCTTTTACTAGAATATTTTGAGTATTCATATCCCCAAATTCTGGGGATATGAATAGATTATATATTCAGCAGTGTGACACAACATTAGTATAGTTACTATCCATCAGCCTCAGTGAATCGGCTTCTATAGGTCTGATGAATGCAGAATACAGTGGAACAATGACTTCCTTGGACTTAAATGCCATACCTTTGTTTATAAGTTGCGCAACATAAAATGATTTCATCAACACTGTAGTCATGTGATAATCAAAGGCTAAATTACTATATATGTGTGTCTCTAAGTCCCTGACTACTGGGTCAACTCTAAGGGGTGTGTTGTCAATACGATAGTTACCAGGGATGGATGACTTCCCAAAGGATACTGTTATGTGCATTTCTTGGCATGTAGTTTTAGTCCATGGCTCTGACAGCAGTTGTCTGTATGTGTCAGCTCCTGCTGTTGAACATATCTGTCAGTGTGACATTCAATGACAGCTCCTAATTTACAATCATCTGCAAATTTAGTCAGCCAGAGACCACTGATACTGGCCTTGAGTTCTGAGAAGTAAATGGCAAAAAGGAGCGGTCCAAGGACTGATCCCTGAGGGACTCCACTTTTAACTGGCCTATTTGTAGAGGTGGACTCTCCAGTTCTAACTTCCTGGGTCCTATCTTTGAGCCATTTTGCTATCCATGGGGTGACATACATGTTTGTACCTAACCTCTTGAGATTGTCAACAATGCCTGAGTGGGGTATTTTGTCAAATGATTTGGCCAGGTCAATGTAGGCAGTGTTAAAAATTTTGCCCTCACCCATTACTTTGGTGACCTTCTCAAAGATGTCCACCAGCTTGAATAGGCAAGATCCGCCCTTGATGAAACCAAACTGGGTTGTGTCAGGTTTACTGTATCTCTATTGATCACCTCCATGATAATTCTTTCCATAGCTTTACATATAAGACTAGTGAGACTTATGGGACTGTAGTTTCCAGGGTCTGTAGATGGCCCACCTTTGTGCAGAGGCATGACTGTTGCCTTTCTACATTCATGAGGCATGAAGCCTGTTTGGAAGCTACAGTTAAACAGTAATTCCAGAGGCCTTGATAGGTCATGTTTCATGCTGTTTCAAAGGTATCCTGGGATATTGTCTGGGCTCATTAATGAAGTGTTCTTGGTCTTAGAGAGATTAAAATGACTCCTTGTTTTTACAGGAGTAATAAGTTCCTTAGATGAGTACAGGCTGTGCTGCCTAAACGAGACTCAGAATTATAGATGACCAGTGTCATCTTCTCTAGTTTAATCATTTCAGATCAGAATGGCTTGAGGGGCATGATATGAAAGCAGAGGATTGTGTCCTAGGATCACAGAAAATTACTAGGCTAATGGCCCTAGGGCCCTTACAAGTCTAGTCAAGTTCTACACTTTTTTCCATGATCAGCACCTAATTCCCATGTCCAAGAGGGACACAGGAAGAACCCACAGGGTGCATTTACAGTTACCCATCCAGTCGTCCATCCAATGTGTGATATGGCGGATCCTAGCACCTGATAGGCAGCTGACTGTGATCTTTTCCTTATCCATCCTGGTGAGGGTGACATCTGTGTGTCTCACAATGGAATCACCTATGACTAATATGTTTGGTTTTGTGTTTTGTCTTAAGGGCTTGATAGGTGAGACACTGTTATTTGAGCTATTGTGTGTATTGTGTTCTTTAGAGGAAGTATTATGTGCTATGTGCTTGTATTTGTGTTTGAGAGGTCTCTGGTGTTTGGATATGTTTCTGGTGAGGAACTCCACATATGTAGGTATGTGTAATATGTGTATGGGTGGAGTAAATGGTGAGGTGTGCATGCTGACAACCCGCTCATTGTCTTATATACTGACTGGTGTGTGAGAGAGCATGGATTCAAAGAGTGACGCCCGCGCACTGGCCCAGTAGTCAAGGAGCCTCAATCCTCACCACTAGCACTGTGAGGGGTATGCACATTGGGGGGGGGGGGGTAACAAGTACACACACAGTAAAGTACAGTTTCCCTTAAGAGCACACAGAGATCACAGTCAGTCTGGGGCAGGTTTCTCCATTTCTCTCCAGATCCCCAATAAGACTCCCCACTGACACAGCTATAGGGTACAGATCTCAGCCTAGTGGTCAAGCTAAAGCCTCCAGCACCCTCTCTGTCCAGCTAATGCTTCATATCCCTGCCCAAGTAGCTCACACACACACACACACACACACACACACACACACACACACACACACACACACACACACACACACACATTGAGACATGAGTTATATACGAATACACAGACACTCCTGTGGAAGGCTAGCACAGGTACTCCAACTATGCCCCCTTTCTGCCCAGACTATAAGGTAGAAATCACTGCCACCAATGACTAATATCAGCTACTATAATTCCCTTCCCAAAGGGTGACCAATTTCACTGTGCAATATTACTGTTATCCAAATAGTAAGTGTGACTGAGCAGCAATACTATTGGAGTGGCTTGGACAATAACACCAAATACATGAAATGTACTCTAAGAGCTTAAATTGTCTCTATACAAAACAGCCACAGTTGAAAGGTTTAAAAATATTTAATAATAAATAATAAAAACACAAGACAAATCTCATTAGTTCAACACAGTGCTAATCAAGTACAGAGATCACAGGAAACTTTTAAAACAATATTGTAGGATAGTCTGACTTAAACAGAGAAAACAGCTAGGGTAATCTGGTTATATTTCTATCTAACTCTAAGAGAAATCACTGTTCTAAATACTACTTACATGCAGAGCAAGCAAGTGCCTGGTGAGTTGTTGTCAGCTTTAGACAAAATCCAAAGTGCTCAAATCTTTCTCTCTGAGATAGTCTTAAATTGATATCACCCAGTACTACTGAGTCATTTCACATTACATCATTTTTGACACCTCTGCTGAAGTTTCCCAGGCTTATAGAACTCAAAATTTAACATTTGTTTGTAATAGGTTCATAGGTGTGTACTAGGCTAATGGCCTTGGAGCCTTTACAAGCCAAGCCCATAGGATTACCCTGGCATCATGCCACCCAACCTTAGTTCCTAGTGCCTCTGTCGAGTAGAGCCACTGGAGTGATCCCCGGCGTGAATTTTCTATTTCGCATCCACTCATCAAGATTTCTCTTGAAGAGGGCCAGTGAGGTGCTCTGCTTGACATGTATGGGATGTCTGTTTCATAGCATGGGCAGTCTCTGGGTTATGAACCTGTCCCTCCAGCATGTTCTGTTGATTGTGGTAATGAGGTTGAGGTCTCTGGAGTGTGTGGTGCAGAGCGATTGGGATTTTTTTAGATGTAGCATTTCTAACAGAGCTGGGTCAGACATGGCTTTGTAAGTCAAGCAGAGATTGTCTCTAAGTAGGCAATAAGAGACAGAGAGTAGTTGGAATTTTTTGAGTCTGTCCATATAGGACAAGTGTTTAAGGCCTAGGATCCTCTTTGTGAGGTACTTTTGCAGCCTCTCCAGTTGTTGCAGGTGTTTAGTGAGGTATATGCCAAATGGAGCATTGTACTCGATGATTGGCCTAATGAGGGAAGAGTAGAGGGAGACAATGACCTCTTTCTTCCTAGATGCAAAACCCTTTGTAATGAGATGTGCCACATAGAAGGACTTTCTGACCACAGTAGCAACATGGTGGTCAAAAGAGGGGTTGCTGTCAACCTGTGTTCCCAGATCTCTTATAATGCCTTCTGTGTTCAGTGGACTACCATCAATGTGGTAATTCAAGGGAATTGGGTTTTTCCCAAAGGGGATGAAGACACATATTTTGGCATTGAGCTTAAGGCCATGGTTCTGACACCAGTCACTGGTCTCATTGAGGCCTTTCTGCAGGATGTCAACATCACTTGGGGAGTTAATAATAGCTCCCAACTTGCAATCATTTGCAAACCTTTTCAGCCAGAGTCCCTTTGTGTTGGCCTGGACTTCAGAGAAGTAGATACCAAACAGGAGAGGACCCAGGACCGAACCCTGTGGGACTCCACTCGTGACTGGTCAGCAGTCTGACTTGGAGTCAGCTACTTTGACACTGTGGGTTCTATCTGTGAGCCAAGTTGCAACCCACCTAGTGATATAGGGGTTGATATCTAGTTTAATAAGTTTTTCTATGATTCTTGAGTGAGGAATGGTATCAAAGGCCTTGGCCAGATCAAGGTAGGCTGTATGAACCATCTTACCTACATCTACAACTCTGGTGACTGACTCAAAGAAGTTGACCAAGTTGAGCAGGCATGATCCACCCTTCACAAAACCAAACTGTGTAGGATCCAGAGTTTGGAGATTCCTTATATCCTTGTTTATTAGGTCAATGAAGATGCGTTCCATAGCTTTGCATATCAGACTCGTCAGGCTAATGGGGCGATAGTTCCCATGGTCTGTAGTCACTCCTTCTTTGTGGAGAGGGATGACTGTAGCAGTGCACCATTTGGTAGGGGCAAAGCCTGAGGTGAGGCTGTGATTGAACAGGGCACACAGGTGAGGTGCCAGTTCACTCTGTAGTTCATGTAGAACACAGCCAGGGATACTGTCAGGTCCCATAGAAGCTGTATTCTTGGCCTTAGACAGTGCTGTTTTAACCTGTGCAGCAGTAATACTGGGTGCCTGGCATTCTACTGGTATTATGATTGGTCCTTTGTTGGGGAGAGGGGTAAAGTTAACACTGAATCTGTCCGGCAATATATTTGCAATATCTGTTGGCTCATTATAGGAGGTATCATTGTGCAGTAGCTCAGATCAAATCTGGGTATTGCCATGGAGATTCTTTACATAACTATATAAGGGTTTGTGGTTGTCTTTACTATCTGCTGCAATTCTGTTTTCATAGCTAGTTTTAGAGGATTCGATGAGGGATCTCAACCTTTTGTTGAGGCTGATAAGGGACTTTTTCCAGTCTTGGGGCTTTACCTTATTCCGCATCAGTTTCCTCCTTCTGTTATAGAGTTTGTTTATGGCAGGGGACCACCTGATGGGCTTCCTTTTTTTTTTGAGGAAAGTGTCTTAGTTCTATTGGGTATGGCGAGATCCATGCATTTGTGTACGTGTTTGTACAGTGCATTGGTGCATGATTTGGCGGTCATGCAACTATTCTCCATTTGCATGGGTGCCATGAAGTTAACCACCTCTGTTTTTAGGAGCCTAAAGTTAGCTTTGGAGAAGTTTTTCATGGTGCTTACCTTTGTTGGGGGGGGGGGGTGGGAGGGATGTGGATTTCCAAGGTGATTAGTTTGTGATCGGATCTAACCAGGGAGGAGTTGACTATTGGTGTAGAGCAATGGTCACCCATGTTAGTAATGACCAGGTCAAGGATCTTGCACTTGCCAGGAAACCACTGCAATAAAGGACACTTTACATATAAAACCTAGTAATTAACTCTTTTCCTAACACAATAGAAATAATTTCTTAGTCCAGATATCCTGTCTCCGAGCTTGAGATCAAATAGTCACAAAATGCTTCACTTATAAGCTTTCTTCCAGCATGCTGCACTGTGGTTACATTTTTGAAGCTCAGAACATATAACACAGTTTTCTTACATTTATTTTTCTTACATTTGTAAAAACACACCTGTGGATCATATTAATATTTACAATGGCATAGAATTATCTACAAAATTCTATCTATTTAGGCTGGCAGCCTTCAGACAAGGTTCTTAATATAGTTGCATCTCTCACATGTTCAGTTTGTGTGGACTAGGAGCAGAGGGTTTTTGGTGAATATGAGGCAGTTGTTACACTGCCTCAGGATACCCAGTTGATCAAGCTGGCTGGAGAAACTTTGAGAAATTGTCCGTCCATAGTGTTAGGAAATTTGTATGGTCAGAAAAAGAGGTCACACTTAGGAATGGCTAGTGGATGAGAGATGTGTTGGTACCTCTGTAGCTAGGCTTAGTGTTCCACTTGACAATACAGCAGGGCCACGGAAAACCTCTGGAGGACCACAAACAAAGTGTTAAGGGAAAATTTAACAAGCAAATCATTTGCATCTATAACCACCAATAGTAACCACCGCTAGGCAGCAGTGCAGAATGGTGTGCAACATACAAACAAGTGCAAACACAGGGCTTAAATAAAACAAGAAATAACCCTTTTAACTCAAACTAGCCAATAAAGATGCTTTCTCTGAGCTCTAGTCCAATCACACCTGATTATATGGGACCCAGTACGCACTCTCCTCCCACAAGGGTGCAAAAAAACCTTCACCAACAAGAATGGCTTGCATTTGATGCTCAGAAGTTACAAAACAGACCCAGAAACAGCCAACTTGGAAATGGGCTATGCTACAGCTGAACTAGTACAGTATACAGTAAAATGTGGCAAAAACACAGTTCAGACAGTAGAATGCAAATTAAAAGTGCAATATAAGAGCAAAAACAAGTACTTATAATTAGTTGGAAGCAACGGATGCCTCAGATCTTTCAGTATCTCAGTGAGGAGCTGGTTTTATTGCTCAAGTTGTACCAAACAGTCCAGATTCTGCAAGTCTGAATCTGGCCTAAGCTATAAAAAAATGCAGACGTATTGAAATTCTAAGTGCATAAAAAAATAACAGTTTAAATAAAGCAGCAATTCACCAGCAATTCCCAGCTTAGAAGTGTGTAGCCTAGAATCTCTGTGACAAGAGTCTAGAAAGGTCACCCTGAACCAAAAGGATGGACATTAAGTCAGTGTAAATAGTAGATTCGGTGAAGCTATTCTCTGAATCTGCGAAATACTTCTCCTGTAGAGAGTTGGCCCCTATTGAATACCATGGGGTGGGGGAGGCTACTGGAATGGTTTATGAAGGGTGAATCCACAGCGACATTCACAGAAAAGTTAGGCAGAATGGACAGATGGAAGGGATATATATTGTTAAATTCACTTAAAAGCCAGACTTGATATGCTAACTGTATCATTCTACAATCAAAGAAATGCAATATAATGTAAAACGGAGAGAATAATAATTCAAAACAATTAGGTTAAATATTGGAATGCAGAGTAGTTATCTAATACAGTATCGTGAATGACATGAGAACAGTCAGAAGGTAGAGACAAGACAAAAAGGAGCTGCGGAAAATGAAAAGTTAATTTTGCAGAGGAATAGGATGGGGTAAGTGTTTATGAAGACATTAGAACACTAAAGGGTGGCAAAAAAGGTATTGTTCCTTTGTAACTGGCCAACGGGTAACCTGGCACAGACCTCATCCTACTGAATTTATAGTTTAAAGTAAAATGCTATCAAATAGTAAATCTGAATAATTGGACAACCCAACATTAGTAATTATGACAATGTGCGATTTTTGTTCAACAGAAGCACTCCATGTATTATTTCCATATTTTTATTGAATATGAATGTTATTGATTAGAACAGGATAAGGAAAGATAGAGAAGTAATGGGAGAGGAGGTTCCATTCAGGAAGAATATCATAATTAAATAAGCATTTCATCAACAGGGTACTTACTACATCTTCCAGTCAAAAGCACTTTTTTAATGCATTATGAATTCCTGCTAGCTAATGCTGCAGATTGAAAAAAATATAAATATTGGAGGTAACATGCTTTC
The DNA here is from genome assembly GCF_019279795.1 of Protopterus annectens. Taxonomy (NCBI): domain Eukaryota; kingdom Metazoa; phylum Chordata; order Ceratodontiformes; family Protopteridae; genus Protopterus; species Protopterus annectens. Next base: position 717,408,059 of record NC_056745.1, read on the forward strand.
CATACTGGGTTAAAATGTGGAACAGTTTTCAAGTTTTGGTTCAATAATTGACGATCAGTGACATCATTTATTTGCTTTATTTTAAACTGATAAAAGTATGAAGTAGTCATGATTCACATATATGCATGTATGGTTTTGAGTGCATGCAGTGTGTGTGTGTGTGTGTGTTTGCAAAGATAAGCTATATGTGTATATATATATATATATATATATATATATATATATATATATATATATATATGGGTCTACTTTGTTTCATTGAATCTCATTTCACTGAATTTCATTTCACCCCGATCACTTCGCTGAAAACTCAAATTACTGAAAACTCATTTAATTGAATCTCATTTCACTGAACTGTATATAAGGCACTGTGTAGAGTACTGTAAGGCAAGTAAAAGGGATATGCCCTTTTCCCCACTGTAGTGTGATCCTGGAGTTAGCATATATAGTTAGGGGTGATATGGAGGGCACAGCCCCCCACATTTGGGTGTGTGGGGGCGTAGCCCCCCACTTAGTTTGAGTACATATTGTCTTCTGGGGAGAGTTAGTCATTGGTGTTGTAACTATGCATGTCTAGTGTTTAAAATGTATTGTTTTGAAGTTTTGGGTAAAATAAAATATAAAACAAATAATTTGAGTTCAGTGAAATGGGATTAAGTGAAATGAGTTTTCAGTAATTTGCGTTTTCAGCAATGTGGTCGGGGTGAAATGAAATTCAGTGAAGTGAGATTCTACGAAGCAAAGTAGACCTAATATATATATATATATATATATATATATATATATATATATATATATATATATATACACATATAGATAGATAAATATTTTGTGTGTGTGTGTGTGTGTTTGTGTCTGTGTGCGTATATATATATATATATATATATATATATATATATATATATATATATTAAGAGGAGAGAAGAGAGAGATGTATATAGATATGTACATGTCTATATCTAAACTATATCTAAATCTATATTTATGTCTATATATTGAGAGAATGAGGGTACACATACATAAATGTATTTTATATTTACGACTGTGTGGTTATTTCTGTATGTATATCTGTGTCTAACTTTGTGTGTATTTGTGTGTGTGTGTGTGTGTGTGTGTGTGTGTGTGTGTGTGTGTGTGTGTGTGTGTGTGTGTGTGTCTGTCTGTGTGTGTGTGTGTGTGTGTGTGTGTGTGTGTGTGTGTGTGTGTGTGTGTGTGTGTGTGTGTGTTGGTTAAGATGGAAGCCTTGTGTAATAGAAAGACCCACACTGGTACAAAGCAGGCCTTTATTAAGTCCGCAACATATCAAAAATATGCCCCAGTGCTGCTTCTGAATGTTATATTTCAAATGCTAGTGGGACTTATACGTTGCAGTTACATGTCTTCTAACTGAATCCCTACATGTTATAGGAAGACACAAGTTGTGTACCGAACTGAATCTATTTTATGAAGTTCTGCATGGTCGTTTATCAAGTTATTTCAGATCAGCAAATGCTTTCAAAGAAACTTTAGATGCTCAGCATTGATAGCTCCTGCTCAGACTGGGGATACCATGTACACTCTTTTTTTTTTTTGCCTCATCAGCATGTAAACCCTGTCTTGTGATATAGTATCAGTAAACCGAATATCCCAGTTCTTGCCAGATAGCATAAACTTCAGCTCTTTACTTCAAAATATGTGCCGAGCTAGCAGTCTGTTTAGTTTGCAGTCAGGTAGCTTTCAGCCTTGAACTCATGTAGTCACTTTACTGTATTAAATGAGGAAGCTCACCTGCATTTATGGCATTTTTGATTCTTCAGATCTGTTGTCAGGTTTGACAAATAGCATGCACATTCAAAGCAAGCACTAGCAGAAAATATTATTGATTTTATAGCATTGCACCAGGATTATGATCTCATCAGCTTTGAGCAGTTTGGCTTATTTTCCTGCATCTGCAGAATGTCAGTTTGAATTTTAGATTTACATTTTTACTTTGATGGGGGTGCCTGTCATGGATGCTGGAATCTGCTGTTTCTCTATATTCTCTTGTCAAGCAAATGGCTTCAGATGACCTTTGAGCTGGCTGCAGATGGAAGAAACTCGAGCAGCATGATATGTTGAGTTAGTATTGCCACCTAGTGGTATCTTTAGGTACATGCATTGTACACTATTACATGCATTTGTTAAGAAGACTGACAGCAAAGTATCTCTGATCTAGTTATTTGTTCTATAGCTGTGAGATTCAGACTTTATTTAGAAGCAACTAAGACTTTTAAGCTATTTGATTGGAAAAGTGTTGTACATGCCATTGTGTACAAGGTGGAGATGAGAGAGAAAATGTTATAGTTAAATGCTGGGTGGGGTGGCAGACACATGAATAGCTGCATTGTATGGCTGAGCAGTTAGAATAATTGTTTCGGCTATGGTTTGTGTTGAAATAGGCAGGAATCTAAGCCAATGTAGCCTGATGCAATATGACATCAATATCAGCTATAATCAGGGTAGAAAATAACTGGTATCAGAATGAAAACTGAGGAAATCAAACAACTTTTTGAGATGACTATAGTACCAGCTGAAAATAATCCAAGGAAGCAGTCAGAAAAAGGATAGCAGGTGAATGTGGATGGCTCACAGGCCTCAGCTAACAGTGTGCCATCAAAAAGAAGAATAGGCATATAACTATAAATGGAAATATAGCATACCTGTATATGTAACTATGATATGTAAACGTGCTGTCTTACAGAGAAAAGTGAGATTTGAACCTGTAATGTTTCATTGAAAGCTACTTATCTAATCCTACAGTATTCCTTTCAGTATGTTTTCAGAATGTGTGTAAGCACTGATTTAGATGATATCCTGTTCATAGTTTGTGAAGCAAGTTAAGTTGAAAAATTAATACGCAACCTAAACACAATGTTAGAAAACATCCACTGGAGTAAAACTCATGAAGCGACCCAAGCACAATGTTAGAAATCTTCCACTGGAGTAAAACTCATGACTTGTTGTAATGAACCTCAGATCATTATACTAAACAATAAATGTAGATAAAAGATGAAAACAACAGAGGGACTTTCAGTATAACCACTCTAGGCAGCATTATAACTTCAGAGCTCCACTGTGGAACTTAGCATAATTAGTCAAAACATAGTCTCAGGACAGAAATGTAATATTTCAAAGTTTGAGTGTCCCTTAAATGCATTCAAGGGTCCATGACATCTAAAGCAAAGAAAAAGCAATGAAAAACTAGAGATTTGAATAGTTGCATTCTGATGGATTATATGCAGGAACATGCATCAGATATGGTCCCATTAGAAGCCAATTGGAATGAGATTAAAGATGACAAGAAGACATTGGTGGATGATTCTGCAGTCCAGGAAAGAAGAACCAGTGAAGTAGTGGATGGGAATCCCACTGTAATCCAAGAACTTCTGGTGGAGAATGACAAAGTAAAAGCTGGCATGAAAGTGCCAGAAGCAAGACTAGACTCTCTTGAAGTGTGATTGGTTGATCTGGAAATTGTGCTACAAGGAAAAATATTAAATTAGTGGGATTGCCTGAAAGCTATAAAGATAGAGATTGTGTTAAAGCAGTTAAAGGCTTACTGGAAATATGATGTTTATGTTATTGGAGATAGACTCTTGGCTAGGTTTCAATGGGCCCCAGGGACATTAACCTAGTAACCTCCTATGATTCCATGATCCTAATGTCAGGTATTACTGCAAAGGATATAAAAATTGAAAGAGCTCATCAAACATCACACCATCTGGTTCAAGATAAGCAGAAAGAACCACAACCAGTCATAATAAGACTGCAGGTCTTTGAATTGAAGGACAAAATCTTAGAGTTATGGCAACCAGGAAAAAATTAATGTAGGTGATGTACTGGTGTTTGTGGAACATAATTTTTCACATAAAACTAGAAGAAAAAGGAAAGCGATATTGCCAGCAAAAAAATAATACAAACAAAGGGTTTAAGATTGAGGCCAGGTACAACAGGCTGCATGTGAATCTTTACCTAGGGTGTTACTAAAACTTTTGTTAATCCACTGGAATTCTTGCATTTTGTGAAGAAGTAAACAATTTAAGATTGAATTTCCAGGTGCTTAGAGAAGGAGGGAGTGACAATATCCAATTGAAGAACATCAGTTACATCCCTCTATTCAAGAGACAACAAAAGCTTAGAGAGAAGGTACAGTTAGTTGATGCAAGAAAGGAGGAAGAGAGGAGATGAGAAGAGACAAAGTGTTTGAAGGGATTGCAACTTGACTTGATAAATGTAGGAATGGAATAATATAACAGGACACTTCAAGAGAGTAGTAAGTGAGAGATGAGAGTTGTTACAGGTTAATTTATTTTGTTATTTTTTACTGATTCCACTCTGAACTTGGGTGTTACAGGAAAAATGATTGGCTGGGTGGATGTAAATATTGTCAAGACTGTTGCTGGAAAACAATGGAGTTCCCTAAATGAGGATCTTACTGGACACTAGTAAATTTTAGTATATCATACCAGTGGACAATATTTATAATAAGGGATTTATTTACTTAGAAACAGTAGATTTCAGGCACAGATTTGTTAACTGTATCATCATAAATATTTAGAGAAGGGAAGATGTTTTCATTTATTTATTTATTTAATTGCATTTGTTTACCGGGAAAGTCCACTGGGCCTAAAACAGCCCATTTTAAGTGGTGGCCCCGGGAGACAAGCTCCAACAAGAAAAGAGATACAGAAAAAAATTAAACATTAATTGGTACAGAAGTAGAAACAGTGTTACACATCGTGACTACAACAATATATGCAGAATATATACATAAAAGAAGGAATTTAGGTTGTTTGATTACAGCAAAATATACAGAATATATACATAAAAGCAGGAATCCAGTTGGTTTGATTACAATAATATATACAGAAAATATATTTATTTAAAAAAAATAAAGTTTTTTATTGAGAAAATAAATTTTTAAGGTACAAAACCCACAAAGAAACATATACATAACATATTTAGCAACATTGCATCAATAGGGAATACTTTATAACTATGTATTATATTGTCAAGGTTAATAATGTTTAATTTAATATTAATGAGGTAGGAACACTTTTGATTAGCCTAATCATGATGCATTTTATTTGATTGGTCTAATTTGAATATTTTACGCATATTTAAAGTGCTAATTGATGTATTTTATTGTAATCTGATGAAGTCCTGGCTTTGGAAAGGACGAAAACGCAAGTGTGTCTAAGAGCGTTAATTTCCTTCGTGTTTTAATAAATTTACAGCATCTTTGGAATCAATCTCCTTCTTTCGGGACATTTGAGTATATACAGAAAATATACATTAAAGCAGTTATTATATTTTTTTTGTAAAGAACTGATAAAAGTAGTATATTGTTTAACTACACAAAAAAGGTGTTTATATTTGGGCATATTCATTTGGAGGGTTGGGGTTTTATATGACCTTTCTTTTAGAGATGCAAAGTTTTGGGGGACATGGGGTTTAAGTGATTCTTTGTAGTTATGTGTATATATCCTGTGAATCGAAAGAATTACTATATTTAGATAATTTTTTTCAAGTTGAATTAAAATAGATAATTCCATGACAGGTATGCCAACTTGCTGTATAGTAAATTGGCCAGGAGCAGACAATGTACTTAACCATTAAAAAAAAAAACACATGCCTGAGCTCACTTCTAAGGAAAAAAATGCTCGACTATCTTGCAGTAAACTTCACTTTAAGAGGAGGCGGTTTGAAATTGATGGTCATCTGGTATTCATAGACAGGAAAGAGGGATTTCTATGTTCAAGAGGATGAGTTTGATAGGCCCAGAGCTAAGTTTTTAAATCAGGTGAAATGGTAGGAGATGAAAAATAGAAGGCAAGGGTGAAAAACAAAGCAAACTCAGTGAATCTGATCTGGCTGAGTGGATTACATTTTATCCCCGGCCAGAGGAAGTTACCAGATTAGTTGGAAGACAAAGATAAATATTGTTTCCAGGGGTGGGCAAAATAAGAAAAGAACGGTAAGAAGAAGAGAAATATTTCCATATGTTAATATCAGTTGCATGAAATATAAAATGGTGACACATGCTGGTAAAACTTTTGAATTTGATTCCATGCAGTTTTATTATAGTGTCAGTAACATGCAAAATCCTGGCCCATAAAAAAGAACAAAATGAGAATGTAAAAAGGGACTTTAGCTCTATAAGGCCTAACAGGATGAGTGTTATGGAGTTGGAACACTCAAGCAGATGGGATATTAGGGGCATAAAATGGAGAGGCTAAGGTAGAAAGAGGAACGATTTATGTGAAAATGTCACCTCTTGATTAGCATATATTTGCACTCTGATTGGAGGAAGGGGTTAGATTGCTTGGCAGAACTGGATACTGACCTGAGAACAATTGATGTTAAGGCTACAAGTTGGGAGGAGAGCATTGTTAAGATAGAGACATTAGCTAAACAGGAAGGAAGGAACAGATGGGATGTCCACAGTAGGAGATGATTAGAAAATAGGTTGAGCACAACTGAGTTAGTTGGAACACTGTCATCAAGGCATTGGAGAGTATCGGTGTGTATTTTGGAGGGAAATGAGAAAAAGGAGTAGATAAAACAGCTAATAAAGAAGACGTTGCAGAATAAAAATTGTAGGGGATGGGTGAAAATTCAGAAGGGCATTCAAGACAGAGTGAAAAGAAGTAAGGAGCTGGGAAGAGTTATTAGTACTCTTTTTGGCAATTGGTTGAACTACAACAAGAAAAAAGAAAGAATGAAAAAAAGTGTAAGAGATAGGGAGAGGGAAATGAAAGAGTAATTACAAAAATAAGAAGATGAGCAAATATAGGGCAAGAGAATTGCTGTAGATTAACCCAAAAGCAACAAAGGCTTTGGCAATAAGACTAAGACAGATGGAAATAAAGAGGAGAATATTTAGGTTAAAGAAGGTGGGATAAGGGAAGGAGGAACAGACCTTATGAGGGATCCTAGAAGTATTTAGGGAATACTATGTATAGAACTATATAAAGCAGAAGAGGATGCAGGATAAGACTGGTTGAATGCCTGGAAGCAGATGGCAGATACCAGATTTAGGGTTCTTGGAGAAGGTACAGACAGAGAATTTTACTGACCTAATAGGAAGTGCAGACATTGAGAAAGCATAGGAAAGAATGGAGAAAGGAAAATCCCTGGGGAGTGACAGCCTACATATAGATTTTTTGGGGTTCCGGTATGTAGGTCATGAGATATTTCACAGTGAGCTACTACTCCGAAACCAAAAGGTTTTATCTTATTGTTTGCCCTTGATATAAAGCTAAATTATAACTGTTTTTTAGAGTGTTATATACAGGTATTGCAATATTGTTAAAAACCTATGAGTTTTTAAGTAAGGGATTGTTTTATTTTTTTAATTTGTTATAATTGTTATATATTGAGCTTTTCTTGAATGTATAACTGCATGTGTCTTTAAATATTTAATTACTTAGTTGATTACATGTTTAAATTAATTGTGATTGCTCTGTCTTTAAATATGGGTGTTTTATCAGAGGAACTTAGTTCTGATGAAGCCTTGTATTTGTAAACCACTTAACCTGATTTAATAAATACAATTTTGGAGTACATTTTCCTTCAGTGGAGCCTTTATTTTTCAAGGTGATTTAAGTTTCCTTTTGAACTGGCAAAGTGCATATTTTTGGGTTATAAGAATTTCAATTAAGAGACCCATTGAAAAGGGAATAACAAACAGTTATGAACTGATGGAGTAAAATTAAGAAAGAAATTAGAGAATGCACAGATGTCCAGAGAATTATGTGGCTGATGACCTACCAAGCGAGTACCTTGAAATAGCAGCCAATATCATTGCTTGCCCTGCCCCAATCCTTTCCCTTATCCATAGCATTATAAACAGGTCTATCCGGGTATCTCACATTCCCTCTCTCTGGAAAAAAATCAAACATTATCCTTCTACACAAAGAAGGAAATTCAGCAGAAATTACTACCTTTAGACCTATAACAATCTTACCCCCCTCTCCAAAACCTGAAAAATTTATTCAAATACAGTTGTTAAACTAGCTTCTCAGGAAGAACTCCCGTCTCCACACAACACAACTTCCATTCCTTCCATAGTAATAATACTGCCCTTCTAACCTTTATAGATACACTGTCAATAAAGCTACAGATAATAGCAATCAGGTATCCTTTTTTGTAGATTTGCCTAAATCCTTTGACACAGTTTGTTACAACAAACTTCTACTTCAAATATCCTCACTAGGTCAGTCTCAGCCCACCCTTCTATGGTTCAAATGTTGCCTGTCTAATAGGTATCTGTCAGTAAAATGGTGCTCCACCCTCCCTCCATACCTCCCTGTCACAACTGGTGTGCCACAAGGCACTATCCTTGGTCCCCTCCTCTTTAACATTCTCACCAACACCCTACACACATCTACAATGCATGTCTTCCTAATACAATATGCATATGATTCCACAATCATATGCATGTCTGACAACCTAGAACATCTCCAAAAAAGTACTCTGAAAGCTTTAACAGACAGTTAAACATGGCTTTGTAACTCACAACTCATGCTCAACCCCCCCACAAAAAAAAAAAAAAAAATTCCCCCAATTGCTCTCTCATGGAAAACAAACTTTAAAATTCTCTCTCTTGATAGTACAAGCATTCACATACAATATGTACATGATAATACAAGTGACTTCCCATAGCAAATTATTAGGTATGATTGTGATGCCTCAACACTAGCCCAGTAATCAAGGAGCTTCAATTCTCACCACTGGCAAAAGTGTGGAATGTACAAACTTGGAGGATGACAAGTACACATACAGCAAAGTGCAATTTCTCTTACAAGCACACAGAGACAACGGTCAGTCTGGAGCTAGTTTCTCCCTCTTTCTCCAGATCCCCAGTAAGGCTCCCCACTGGCACAGCTATAGGGTTGAGATCTCAACTGAGTGGCTAAACCAAGATCTCCAGCACCCTCTCTGTCCAACCAGTGCTTTATGTCCCTACACACACACACACACACACACACACGCACACACGCACACACACACACACACACACACACACACACACACACACACACACACACACACACACACACACACACACACAAATATATACCTGGGAAAGGCTGGCACAGGTATATTAGCTATGCCACCTTCTGTCCAGACTATAAGGTAGTTTTCACTGCCACCAGCCAGCTCCATATCAGCTACTTTAAGGCCCTTAGCAAAGGGTGTCCAATCTTACTGTGTAATGTTACCATTAATCCAAATGGTAGTTTGACCAAGAGGCAAGACTATTAGGAGTGGCCCACAGTGTCACCAAATATATATGCAAGTATCTAAGAGTGTAAATATGTCTCACAAATATCAGCCACAAAGATAGGTTTACATATATTTAATAATAAATAATAAAAGAACAAGAAAATACTCAATAAATCATCACAGTAACTTCAAAGTTCAAAATCACAGGAACTATTTAAAACAACATTGCAGGACAGTCTGAAATAAATACAGAAACCATCTAATATAAACTAATCTTATAACTATATGTAAAAGAAATGACTGTACCGTAGTTAACTTACTTAAAAAAGGTATGTGCAGAGGTGGTGAGTAGATGCTCTTGTTAGGCCAAAGACAAAATACAAAATGCCTTGTCTCTCTCTGTCAGATAGTTCTTAAATTAATATATCAAATATTGCTGCTGGGATACTTCCAGCATGACATCACTTTTTGTTACCTCATTTCAGTCCCCACGCTAAACCCCCATTGTCAGGAACTACTAGCATATAGCATCTCCCTGTGAGAACACACAGCCTTCAGATGTTTGCAGCTGCTAGGAGACATATACCAATAACACATTTATAATCTAATGCAGAAGGCTCCCTAGTTCTAGACATCCTGTCTCCTTACTGCATTGAAACTAACTTTTGTAGCACAATCTTAAAACAATTTAAGTTCAACAATTTCATGAAGTTTTGCAAGCTAACCCTCTGTGTTCTAGTTTCCACTGTTAAAACATATACATTTACACAGGTACAATAGTTTATATGTATTTCTGTTCTAATCCAGGAGGGTACACTGTGGTCACACATCTAGGCTCAGTAATGTACAAACCCTGTTCAACACACACTTCTGTACCAGCAGTTTAATATACACATAACATACCGTTCTAATACATTTGTAAGACAAGCATATGAATCATGTTGTTGTTGCTTGTCTTTTGGCTTTTTCCCGGTAAGGGGTTGCCACAGCGGAACTCCAGTCCACTAATGATTGGCAGTAGATTTTTATGAAACGCCGAGGTGCCAGCTTGACACCCAACCTTCAACGAAGGAATGCCCATTTACGCACGCATGTCTTTCAAACGCTACCCAACCGTGGGGAGGACATGCAGACTCCAAACAGAAGGCACTCCCAAGCCAAGCCGAGAATCAAACAGGAGAACCTCTTGCTGTGAGTTAACAATGCTACCGCTGTACCACCGCAGAAACCCAGCATATGTATCATGTTGATATTCACAAATGACACACGATTAGTAACATAATTCCAGACACCTGTGCTAGTATCTCCTTCTGTCACACTTCTATGTAAATCATATTAATATTCTCAAGTGACATATAAGTATTTATAAAATTCCAGATAGCTGGGCTGGCAATATTTCCTTTTGTGACAATGATAGTGGATGATAATCTTAAATGTGACCTGTGTATACAAAATTGCATTAAAGAAGCACACCAAAAACTAGGAATATTTTACAGAACCAAAAACTTTCTCACCAAAGTAACTAAAGCTACACTTGCCACTACTTACCTCCTACTCTCCTTAGTTAATGGCACTCCTATCCTTGCTAACTTCCAAGCATCACCAAAATCAAAACTTGAACAATGCTATAATAAAGTGGCTACATTTGTGGCAAATGCCTCCTTCAGAATCATCACTGCATAAAACTAAAACAAGCTACCCTATCAGCTAACATATAGACAGCTTCTTACCCCCTATAAAATTTTCCAGCATCCATCTGCTTTTCCGCAATAAATACCATTTTTTGCAACTACATTCCCAGTCATTCATTGCAATCTAATGGCTCAAGACTCCTCTCTGTCCGCAGACCTATCAAATCTGCTGGACATGTTGATATGACTCAGAACTCCTTACCTATATCCATCAGGTCAATACCATCTCTCCAGTCCTTTAAAACCATTCTGAAAGACTTCCTAGCCAAAATCTGGTTCTGTTTATTATTTATTTATTTATTTATATTTGTTGACCGGGAGTGTCCGACTGGACGTAGGTCCATTTTCAGCGGAGGCCCGGGGAGAAAAGCTCCACAGTTAAAATAAACAGACAGTAGTTACATTGAATTACATAGCGATTAACAATTTACATAGCAATTACTTACAACATATTTACAGATGAAGAACATAGTACATCAGTAGACAACTAGAATCTTTATCTGTGAAGTACATAACAGACATTAACAAATGTTACAATAAGAAGTTCCTGCTGTATAAAAAGTACTAGGCTTATGAGCATCTGACCTTGCTATAATCAAGGTAGTTAGTGGAGTGGAAAGAAAGGTAGTGGTTGGATGGGGTGGGTGATATTAGAGTGGGAGTTGCAAGGGCATAGCCAGCATGTTTTTAGGTGCGCTTTTAGTAAAGTTTTGAAGTGGGTGCATGATGGTATGGAGGTAATTGTGGGTGGGAGGGAGTTCCATAATTTGGCTATGGTGCAAGAGAATAGTGCTTCACCAGCAGAGTTATTGGCTTTAGTGATCTGCAAGTGATTTTTGTTGCTGGATCTTAGTGGTCTGATGGTGCGATAGGGTTGGAGTAGATTCTGGAGGGATGGGACATTTAGTGGATGGTTTACTAGTTTGTGGGTGAGTGAGAGTTGATACCATTGAAGGAGGTGAGGGAGTTCAAGCCATCCCAGGTCAGCAAGAGAGAGACAGTGGTGATTACGGTAGGATGCCCCTGTGGTGAATTTGGCGATTTTGTTGTAGCAGGTCTCTAGCTTGTTTAGATCGCATTGCCTTCGGTTGGTATATATTGGACAGGCATAAAGTAGGGTGGAGATAAGGTGGGAATTTGCTATTGAAATCTTTGCTGCTTTGGTGAGAAGTTGCTTATTTCTGTATAGTGCTCCTAGTTTTTTGTGGACATTTTTTATGGTCATGGATATGTGAATGTCAAATTTTAGTTTATCTATTTCCACTCCTAGCAATTTGGTATGTTCAGTTGGGTATATAATGGTGTTGTCTTTTGCTGTGATGTTAAAGTGAGAGTTATTTTGAGTATGTTTGGTGGGTTGGAAGATGAGTAGTTTAGTTTTGTTTGGGTTGAGTATTAATTGGGCATCGGATAACCAAGTTTCAACAGAGGAAAAGGCTTCCTGTGTGACTTTTTGCAGTTTGGGTAGGGACTGGGCTGAGCAGATGATGGTTGAGTCATCTGCGTATTGTATGAGTGTGCCATGCTTGGTGGCAGAGGCTAGATTATTGGTGAAAACAGAAAAGAGTAGGAGTCCAAGAATGGATCATTGGGGAACCACTATGGAGACAGGTAGTTGGGGAGATGTGTCATTCTGCCATACAACGGATTGTTGGTGGTCAGACAGGTAACTGAAACCAGTTGGTGACTGATTGCGAGAAGGATAGGTTATTGAGGACAGAGATAAGTTGTTTGTGTTGGACCATGTCAAATGCTTTAGATAGGTCTAGGAATATAGCAGAGGAGAGATAGCCATTGTTTTTATGCTGAAGGATAGTGTTAGTAAAGGAGAGTAAGGCAGTGGTGGTGCTATGGTTTGGTCGGAAACCATGCTGAGTAATGGAAAGGAGGTTGTTAGTAAGGAGGTAGTCTGAGACCTGAGAGTGTATGCATCTCTCTAGTATTTTGGAGAGTGGAGAGAGAACAGCTATGGGGCGGTAATTGGTTAGTTCTGTGGAGGGTCCATCTTTGTGGAGGGGAATTATATGTGATACTTTCCACAGTGTGGTAACGTAACTTTCTGACAGAGATCGGTTAATCAAGATGGATACTGGGTAGGCCAGAGCATCAGCTGCAATTTGTAGGTATTCACTTGGGAGGTTGTCTGCTGCTAATCTGGTGGGCTTAAGTTTAGTTAAGAGTTTTTTTATGTTGGAGATAGGTACAGGAGAAAAAGAGAAGGCAGTGGGGAGATTACTAGTTGAAGGTGTCAGTTGGAGGGGAGGGGGGGTTGTGCTGTTTAGCTAGTGATAGTATGGTTTGTGTGAAATGTGTGTTGAATGAGGTAGCAATATTTTCTGAGGAGTGAGGGATGTTAGGAGGAGGGGTACTGACTTTACCTGGGTGGAGGATGGAGTTTATGGAGGACCAGAATTGTTTGGAGCTGTGTTGGGAGGAGTCTAGGGCAGACTGGTAGTATTGGAATTTGTCCTGTTCTATTAGCTTTTTGACTTTATTGCGTAGTTCTAGGAATTTCTGTCTAGTTGAGAGGGTTTTGGTTTTGCGCCAGTGCTCCCAGGCTTTATCCCTGTTTTTCATTTCTGACTTAGTGGTTTTCTGTAGCCATGGAGAGGGTTGTGCTTTGATTCTGGAAAGTCTTATGGGGGCATGGTAATTAAGGATGCTCAGGAAGGTAGTATTAAAAAATTCAACTGCGTCATCAAGACTGAGGTACTTTAGAGGATGCCAGTTACATTCTTTGAGGGATGAGATGAGTGTGAGTGGGTTAAAGTTTAGTTTTTTACGTATTTGACGGTAGATGACAGGTTTAGCTTGGTATAGGTATTTTTTGAGTAGGAATGTTGGGGAGTGATCACTGAGGCTATCTGATAAGCAGCCTATTATATATGACTGGGGGCTCTTACTGACTAGTATCCAGTCCAGGGTAGTGTGCTTGCTGGAGTTTTTATTTATCCTGGTTGGTGACTTGACTAGTTGGGTGAAGCCATGAAGGTTTACATGATGGGTTGGATGGTTGCCAGAACAGGATTGCCAGTCAATATTGAAATCACCCAAAATGATAGTTTCTTGGGGGAGATGGTGGGTAGACCAGCTGAGGAGGTTTTCTAGTGGAGGGATGTTTTGGCCAGGTGGGAAGTAGCATCCAATTATGTTGATGGTTTTGTTTTGGTTTATTTTGAGGTTGGTATATATTATTTCTTCATTGCCTATTTGTGGAGCTGCTCTTGCTCAATGCCAAGATAAACTATATTTCTAAGTATGAACACGTACCTAGTCATTCATACCTTACACCTCCTTTTTTAGTCACTCAATTCCTTACATCAATCAGTTTCTCTCCTCTGACTGTCTTTCTAAATATGCCATAAGCCTGTTTTTCTCTCACTTCATATTGCAGTTCTTGTCTGTATTAAACTAATTGACATTTCATTTCTCTTGAAAAAGAAAATGGCAGCAACCAGGGAGGCTGTGGCTGCTTTTGCTCATGATACAGGATTGCTTAATCTGTCTTATTTTTCTGGGGAAAAAAATGAGAAAAATCATTTTCCAGTCATTTAAATGATGGTACAGTACGTACAGCATAATTTGATCTTAATTTTAGATTGATTTTGATTGCCTTTTAAAACATGGAGCTTCTTCACAACTATTGTTTCAGTACAGAGTATCAGGATAAATGTGGAATGGATGGAAACCAGTGTCAGTAATGCTTTTGTACAACTACGAATTCTGTAATACAGACTCATGCAGTGCCAATTTTACAAATAAGATGTGCCACCCACAAAAATACAAAGTATTATTTTATTTTGGTCAGGAAACAAAAACTGTCAGTGATATATTGATTTTATCAGATGTTAAGCAGTAAGAAATGTTAAAAATGAAACACTACGATTCCTATTATATTTACACATGCCTTTATGACATAAGTTATAGTTGAACTGATCCAAATTACTCCAAGTTACCAGTTATGTAACAAGTAAATGTTATACTGATATTAGTGTTTAGACTAAAAAAGATACGGTATGCTTTGAGATTTTGACATAATGGTTATTGTTATAAATCCTTTAGTGCTGCATTACAATAGCAGTGATGGGGTATGTTATAGCAGTACAGCATGGTAGGATGTTCATATATCTAGTGACGACTGGTAGAGTTTGGAGAGAATGGTGAATTTATTAGAAGAAAAGCTATATGCAGTGATGCTGACCTTGTTTTAGTACTGGAGCAGACCCCACCTAGTAGTTCTAACAATAGTTGACTCCAATGGATTCATGATATGCCAGATAATACTAGTTAATTGCCATTTAGTTTCTTCTGACTTAGGATTAGAAAATTACCTTCTAGTTCTGTTAGATGTTGTAATATGTCAAGTTTTAGAGGTCATGGGAAAGAGAAATAGAGTCAATAAAGTGTAGTGATACAAAACCAAGTTCGGCTTTCATGGTTTATAAGTCAAAATTATACTTCATAAAAACAATAAAGCACACATATAGGTAGTAAAAGTAAGCATTTATTCTTTCACTGAAACTATAACTTTATCTTACATTGAAACAAACACCTTGATCATATGGCCTTCTTGGTTTAAAACATACATAACAACAGTAGGTATATTATATAGTAGAACTCATCCTATCTAATAATAAAACTCACTAAATGAGAAGCCATCCCCTTTTATAAAGCAAATACAATACAAGTTGATAGCCCACCAGATTGAAATGTAGTACAAGCCTGCACCAGTTGTCCACTTATAGATCAATAGTCAAACATAAGTTACTTGACTTCATTGTAATTTAAGAAACACCTTAGAATGTGAAGGTATTGAAATGCTGTTGAACTTTTTATATAATCTATTGAAATTACATTTATTTATTTATTTATTTTACATTTGTTGACCGGGCTAGTCTAGCTGGATACATGTCCATTTTCAGTAGAGGCCCGGGGAGAAAAGCTCCAAGAGATACATAAAAAATTCAAATACAGAGCAAATACAGATCAATTTTTTTTTTTATGTGATATATTCAATGGTCTAATATGTTACATATAATAAAGTTTGTTGGTGATATAATGATATTTTACTGATCTAGGAAAATGTAAAGAGTATCAGAGTAACTAAAGCCTTTAAAAAATAAAAATAAAAAAGTTAGTCGGGGTGAGTAAAAAAAAGTTAGTCAGGGTGAATGCAGCTGCATAGCCAGTGTGTCTTTAGAAATAGCATAAGTTTCTTTTTAAAGAGTGGGAGAGAAGTTAGACTTGTTAGTTCGGTGGGTAGTAAATTCCATAGCTTTCCTACAGAGTTAGAGTAGAGGGAGTCACCTGATGAGTTGTTGGATCTTGAAATGTTTATTAGTAGTTTGTTTGAGGAGCGTAGGTTCTTGAGGTTTTTGTAGGGTTCGATGATAGTGGAGAGTACTGGAGTATTAGTAGATTGATGCAGGGTCTTATGGACAATTGCAAGCTGGAGATATTGAAGAAGGTTAGCAAATTCTAGCCAGTCTAGTTGTTTTAGGTTAAGACAGTGATGAGTTCGGAAGGGAGAACCTGTAGCAAATCTGGCTAGGTTATTATAGGATGTAGCCAGTTTGTTGATGTTATTTTTTGAAAGATTGGTATATACAGGTGAAGCATAGAGTAGAGCTGAGATTAAGTGGGTCCTGGCTATGGTGGTCCTAGCTACTGATGTAAGGAAAGGCTTGATTCTCTAAAGGGATCCCAGTTTTTTGTTCACTGATTTTATTGTGTTGTTAATATGACTATCAAAGTTAAGGTTGTTGTATATTGTTATTCCTAATAGCTTAGTGGTTGTGTCAGGAGTGATAACAGTACCATCATTAGATGTGAGTGTGAAATAATAGGGGTGGAGTTACGGGCTGGTGTAAAGAGTAACAGTTTAGTTTTTTTAGGGTTAAAAAGGAGGCAGCGGTTAGAGAACAATAGTTCTACGGTGTTGAAAGCTTCTTGGGTACGAGATTTAAGTTCAGTTTGAGAGGTGGCTGTGCAGATAATAGTGGAGTCATCTGCATATTGAATGCAAGTAGTGTGAGGGAGTACAGAGTGAAGGTCATTAATATAAATTGAAAATAGGAGTGGGCCTAAAATGGAGCCCTGAGGAACACCAAGAGAAATAGGAAGGTTATTTGAGAGATTATTTTGCCATAGTACAGCCTGTTGCCGGTTTTCAAGGTAGGATCTGAACCAATTTATAGCTAGTGTGCTAAGTGAGAGGGATTTCAGTATGTGTAGTAGGAGTTCGTGATTAACTATATCAAAGGCTTTAGATAAATCAATGAATACTGCAGAGGAAATAGTATTATTATTACGTTTTTTATTTATGCTGTCTGTGAAGGATAGAAGGGCAGTGGTGGTACTATGGTAAGGTTGGAATCCATGTCGGCAGTTGGCAAGTAGGTTGTTATGGAGAAGGTGGTGTAGTAGTTGCTTATGGATACATTTTTCCATAATTTTTGCAAGGGGGGATAGCAGAGCTATAAGACGAAAGTTAGAATATTCATTGGAGTGGCCCCCTTTATGTAGTGGGATGATATGAGAAATTTTCCAGATGGATGGGATGATTCCTTCACATATGGTTCTGTTGATCAGAATGGAAATGGGGTAGGCAATGGCTTTGGCTCCTTTTTGTAGGAACTCTGCTGGGAGTTTGTCTGCTGAGGGGGTAGTAGGTTTTAGTTTTTGGAGACGAGAGCAGATGAAGGAAGTAGGTACAGGTTGTATATGAAATGGTGGGGGTGGGATAGTGTTAGAGGTGGGCAAATTTGAGGTGTCACGAGATAGATGGCTAGCAAGATTTTGGATGGCATTTGTGAAGAAAGAATTAAAATCATTTGCGGTTTGAGAGGGATTGTCTGGGTTGGAGCCAGTTGGGTTGGGAGTGAATGTTTGACCCGGGTGTAGGAGTTTGTTAATACTAGCCCAAAATGTTTGTGGTTCCTTGTGGTAGGAGTGCTGTAGGTAAAAGTTCTTCTTATCTAATAGGATGGCTTTTTTTAGTAATATTTCTATGTTGTCTAAAGATTTGCTGATCTAAAGGGCTTTTAGTAATACGCCATTTTGCCCAGGATTTGTTTCTGAGATGGATTTTTTGTCTAGTATTATTAGTAAGCCAAGGGGCTGGTTTAGTCTTATTTCTTACTGAGCGTGATGGGGCATGGTGGTCAAGTATATCTAGGAATGTAGAATTGAAATATTCTACTACTTCATTGATTGGGAGATTTTTAATGGTGACCAATTACATTGTTTAAGTTCATTTTGGAAAAGTTCTGGGTTAAATTGCTTTTTATTGCGTACTGTTCTAAATGAAGATGGGAAAGTTAGGTTGGTTTTATTTCTGATCATATAAGTTAGTAAGTGGTCACTTAGGTCTTCTTGGAGGGTTCCTGCTATGTATACTTGTTTGGGGTTATTAGTAAATATCCAGTCCAAGGTACTTTCTTTGTTGTTTGGTTTATTAGTTCTGGTGGGGGAAATAATAGTTTGTGAGAAGCCATAAAGGTTAATATGTGTGATTGGGTATATAGTATTGCAGTTGTTCCAGTCTATATTAAAGTCTCCTAGAACTATGGTTTCTTGTGGGGAATTTATTGAAAGCCAGTTAAGGATATTCTCGAGAGTACTGATATTGTTACCTGGTGGAAGGTATATACAGATAATGTTTATAGCCTTATGTGTGTTGATTTGTAATTTAGTGAAAAGTATTTCAGCGTTGTTATCTGAAGGTGCGTTTAGATTTACAGTGCTAACTTGTAGCTCTGCTTTATAAAGGATTGCTACCCCCCTCCTCCTTTTTTGGCTGTACGGTCTAGTCTAATGATATTATACCTGGGTGGGGTAACTTCATTGTCCTTGATGGTAGGTTTTAGCCACGTTTCAGACAGGCAAAGGATGTCAAATAAGTGGACATCTAAGAGGGCATGAAGTTGTGTAATTTTATTACAGATGCTACGTGTATTGAGGTGTGCTATACAGAGTGAGTTAGCTGGTTTAGTAGGTGTTGGTGTATTAGTTTTATGAGGGTTAATGTCTGGAGATTTAAGGTACTGGTTAGGGCCAGAATTGGGGTGAATGTCACCATCTATAAGGGAGTGGAGGAGTGTTATGTGTTTAGGGTTGAGAAGTTTACAATAATAGTCTAATAGTTTATTTGCATTTCGGTTGGTGTACTTAATGTGAGCTAGTCTATGAAACTTGGGAAGTAGGTAGTTGGGTTTGGTACATGTTGTAAATCACAATCCAACTACACTTTATGTACTTATAGATCAAGAGAATGTAATTACTAGCTCTAGAGATATTTATATACATAAACCCTAGAACTTTATGTCCTTCACTTACCCATTCAAAATGAACCATTGCAGATGTTATACTATATATTATGGTATGTACTGGAATCATATATACCTACATATAATATATCCTTGAAAAACGTTATTTTGATGGATAGAAGGAAGTTATACTGCAACAGAAATGTAATACTAGAAGTTGGATGCCTATTGTTGTAAGATCCACAGTTTATAAATCTTCAAATCTGATTACTCCTTCTAAACTTAAAAAAAAAGAATAATAATTATTTGCTTATTTTATATGCTGTTTTCCTTTGCCTCTTTCTCTCTTTTTGAATTAATTGCCAAACCTGCAGTAGTAGAGAAATACTCTTGGATAGCATGAGTTGGCAGATTTGTGGCTTATATGTAAAACATATTAAGCCAGGGACATTAGGCTCCATGAAGAAGGTTATTAATGTACATAATGCTAAACATTCTTTGTTAATTATAGAAACTTAGTCCATAACAAATGTTCTTATTAACTTATATTATGGATACTTTAGGATTACAAATGCTCTATTATTGTCTGCTCCGCCACATCTGTATCACACCTTCACTCCCTCACACAACACATATTTAACTCTGTAGAAGACTGGTTTTCCCAACATTGTCTACTACTCAACCCTAAAAAAACTAAGCTGCTCCTTTTTACACCATCAAGCAAATCTCCCCTCATTGATTTTACCATAACATCAGCAAATGGCACACCTATATCACAAGAGTCAACTACTAAACTACTAGGCATTACCATAGACAACAACCTTAACTTCTATGCCCATATTAACAACACACTAAAAAGCATTAACAAAAAAATAGGCTCTCTCTACAGAATCAAACCTTTCCTAACTCCAGAATCAAGAACAACTATAGCCCTCACCCACCTTATCTCACCCTCTTCTATGCCTCCCCAATTTTACTAAATTATCCAAAACAAATCTGTTAAACTTGAAAACTCCTACCACAACATAGCCAGATTTGCCACGAAACCCTTACAGAACCCACCACTGTAATAATCTAAAACAACTAGGCTGGCTTGAATATCAACAGCAACTAAAACTAACCAGCTTACCATAGCCCATCAAATTCTTTATCAACCTGACAAAACCCCTATACTATCAAGCCTGATTCACCCTTACCACAACCTAAAGTCCCTTAGATCTGCACACAAACTTCTTATAGACACGGTCAAATCAAACAACAAGGCCGGAGACTCTCTTTTCTCAAACACTGTTGGAAAATATTGGAACCTGCTTCCGTCTGAACTCTCATCTATTCCCTCAAAATCTCTCTTTAAAAAGAAACTCAAGCTTTACCTCAAAACACAGTGGCTGTGCCCCTGTACCAACCCTGACTAACATTATGTTATGTTCATCTGACGTACTCACCCCAATATTAATTCACTTTCTTTTCAGCTATTTCCATTTCCCTCTCTATGCAAATGTTTAGGAGATACTTCTTGCTATCTTGTTCTACAATGCTTTCTTCACTCCATTACTTTTATACCACTTGTTTATTATTATTTTTATATTAGAATTTAGTTCTTAACAGTTTTTATACTTAGCATCAGTAAAGTTTATAAGTGGAGCTTATCTCCATTACTTTTTTTTATACCACTTGTTTATTACTATTTTTTATATTAGAATTTAGTTCTTAACAGTTTTTATACTTAGCATCAGTAAAGTTTATAAGTGGAGCTTATCTCCCCGGGCCTCTACTGAAAGTGGACATGTATCCAGCTAGACTAGCCCGGTCAACAAATGTAAAATAAAAATAAAAATAAAAATAAATAAAAATAAATTATTACTTAATACACTAAACAATGCTAACATATAAATGTTTATCCATAAATGTAAATGGGCTAAATAATACTATAGAAAGAGCAGGTATTAACAAATATCTTTCTTTACATAAGGCATATATAGTATTCCTTCAAGAGACACACCTAATACCACCTGATTGAAATTCATATTAAAAAATGATGGTGTATTGGTTAGTTCTCAATTTAAACACAAGAGAGTAGGTGTATTAATTCTTTGGAAAAAAAAGGCCTGAGACTCCTTGAAATCATAGATTCATATACAGATAATGATGGAATGCTAGCCGTGGCGGTAATTAAACATGAGAAAAAGTATTATTCTTTTATAAATTCTTATTGGATCCCTGGAATTGGTGCAAAAATTGTAAGGACATACTTAGATATAATAACCCTACACTCCAGGGGTGAGATGATATTAGCAGGAGATTTTAATTGCCTTTTTTCTCCTAGTGAAACAACAAATGCTAAATCTTTTAGAATCTCCCCTATCGCAAAGCACTTAAAAACTATATTAATTCAAGAAATTTAAAGGCTACCCTGGTCTCTAATATTCTCCCACTACTCATACAGGTTTGGGACACAAGCAAATATTGACAAAATTCTACTATCAAGTTCTCTAGTCTCAAAATTGAAACTATACTATTGATATCCTGCCCCTTATCTGATCACAATGCTATTATATTCAACATAACTCTATATTCTGAGACTTTAAATTTTTGGCAAAGAATACCAACCTATATTACAAAAATAAAAGGTTTTCAAGACTGGATGCTAACCGAAATAAATCAATTTATATAAATAAATAAAAACGGAGAGGTGTCTGATACAATATTTTGGGACACCTTAAAAGTTGTGTTATATGGAGAGATCATACACTGGTACTTACAAAATAGAAAAGAATGAGACAAAAATGAAATGATGTTCAGAACAAACTGGATAGTTTAAAACTAAATCTTTCACCCAATGACCAAATAACCCTGAATAAAATAAATAAACTAAATAAAAAATATCAAGATATTCTGCACCAAAAAAGCTCTATGAACTTAGAAAAAATTAAATTGCACAAAATTGCAGTAAGGTCAAAGTGCTTAAATGAAAAAGTTATATAAAATAAATTATATATACAGATAACAAGAAAGAAAGAAATGACAGCAACAGACATTAACAGCACCCTATGTTATTTTAGGAAACATTATGAGAATGTGAATACTTTTAAACCAATTGTAAATGATAGAAGAACTTTAAAAAAAATTCTAAAAGACAATGTTTCAAAGTCCCTATCACCCACTAATGTTGCCAAAATTGACAAACCTTTTACTTTTAAATAATTAAAAGACCAAGTAAAGTAAAGTCTTTCGGCTTTTCCTGGTTAGGGGTTGCCACAGTCGAACTCCGGTCCGCTAATATTTAGCAGTGGATTTTTATGGTGCCGAGGTGCCAGCCCGATGCCCAACTTTCAAGGAAGGCACACCCATTCACACACGCACCTACCTGCATGTCTTTAATGTCACTCAACCACGGGGAGGACATGCAGACTCCACACAGAAGGTGCGCCAGCCGAAAATCAAACAGGAGAACCTCTTGCTGTGAGGCGACAATGCTAACCGCTGCACCACCATGGCCAAGTAAGTAAGCTAAAAACTAATAAAGCACTAAGGTTAGATGGCCTGATTCCTGAAATATGCAAAATCTTACCAGATAGCACACTACAAATTTTGTTAAATGCATTCCACAAAATCAAAACTAACGTTATTATCTCACCTTCATAGAAATATTCACTTGTCTCACCTATATTGAAACCTGATAAAAAACTACTTCGTATTCATCTTATAGACCTAGCTCACTTTTAAATATAGATGATAAAATGTTTGTCCATAATAGCAAACAGACTTAATTCCATTATTCCTAACTTGATAGAAGATGATCAGACAGGATTTATAAAAAACAGTAAAGTTCAACATAATATAGTAAGACTTCTATTCTTAATAGACATAGCAAATAAAAAGAAAAATGAACTGACCATAATGAGCCTTGATATAGATAAAGCATTTGATTCTCTTAATTGGTCTTACTTATTTAGAACATTACAACAATACAAATTCTCCTCTGATTTTCTAAATTTAATCAAAAAACTTTATAAAGACTCCATATCTTTTGTAAAGATAGGTTATTGTTTATCCTCTGCTTTTAAAGTCTCAAAAGGTACTAAACAATGTTGTACCCTATCCCCCTAATTTTCACCCTAGCCATAGAACTGTTAGCTAAATATATTAGAAATAGTACACATACTAAAGGATATGAACTAAATAATAACCTATCCCTAAACATACAACTATTTTCTGATGATGTACTGTTAACTAGTGGCAATGTTGAGACATCTTTAGATTACCTACTTAATACCCTAGAGTTATTTGAAAACCTATCAGGTTTAAAATTCAATCATAGCAAAACCCAAACCTTATTAATAAACAAGAATGTCACCAACAGAATGAGAAGCTACAAACATTTGACTTGGATGCTACACAAATTAAATACATGGGTATCTCCTTTAATCCAAATCTTAAAGACACAATCTCTATAAACTACAAAAACTTGATACGCTCAATTGCCAATCTTATAAATAATTGGAATAAATTATTTTTTACATTTGAAGATTGGCTAATGTTAATCAAAATGATACTACTACCTAAAATCCTATACATTAGCCAGTCTTTCATTATTCCCCCACTTAAGAAAATTATAAAAAAGATTAATAATGTTTGGCACCCCAGAAAACCCAGGATTTCCTTACAATGACATACTGTAAGTTGGGAAGAAGGAGGCATTAGTTTTACGAATATTGATTTTTACATAAATGCTGCCATCCTTAATATGATTTTCTTATGGATAAATTCCTTTTACACTTCATATTGGGAATTAATACACAAAAGAATTGTACTTACTAATAACAAAACACTACTTGAACCTCTTATTTAACTAGATAGAAATATCTTTATATGGTCATTGAAATATACACACAAAACAACAAACGGAAATTAAAATCCTGCTCTTTTATTAACCACATACTAATGAACTTTAAAAGATTTACCCAATCTAACTATTTAATCAAAAACCTATTAATATCTGTCTTTCCAATTGCTTACACCAATGAATGAATGTTTAATCCCTTTTGATCTCAATAAAATGTGTGAATTTAAAGAAGGAAATTTACTTTACTTGAATCATTTTTTTCTACGAATAAAAGTTATTCACTTATTTCATTGCCAGGTATAGTTTAAGTAATAGTAATTGGGTTGATATACAAATCTGTAGGGAAGTTTTTTCAATAAAATTAGACTATCATTAGAAACTCATAAATAATGAGTAATACACCTAAAATTTTGGAATTATTGTCTAATATTACTAATGGCTGTCTAAGAGGCACCTATTTCATATCTACGATTTACAAAACTATTAGATCAGACTTTAATTTTATAGATGCCTTATACTGGAATTACTTTACTAAAATAAACAAAGAAGAATTTACTATTAATAATAATAATAATAATAATAATAATAATAATAATAATAACAATAATAATAAAACTCTTCCTAAGTTCAATAGGGAAAACAAGAATCTCCCCCTACTGGAAAATATATACCTGGAAATTTCTCCATGGATTACCTTCATATGTGTGTTCTGCACACGGGTGAATGGCAGATGTTAGAAAGGATGTTTGCAAAGTTCCCAATTGTCGAATGAAAAATGCTTCATCGCTCATTGTAGATTCACCATTTTGGGTGCGGATTGCACTGTAGCGGGGATCGGAAAATGGACCCTTTACCCACTGTAGTGTGATCTCAGAGTTAGTATATTAAAGTAGGGGTGTCCCCAAATGGAGGGTGCAGGGGGGACTTGCCCCCTGCATTACACTTCATTATACTTCGTATTCGACTTTTGTTTTCAAAAATCAGTGAATCTGTTTTTCGATTTGCTGATTTTTGAACATGGGAAACTGTCCTAGTTTTGTGTTTTCATGTTTACGATTCGCTCATATGAGCAATCGCATAAGTGATTTTCGGCTATGTAAAGGTAAACCATACTCCATAGATGTTACTTGACACCACAAAGAATTGCCAAGATTTCTAAAAAAAGGATATGAAATGTTTGAGATCCAGTGCAGAAAATGCTGATTGGTATCATATGATTGTCACTTGTAAGATGTTATCTTTATTTTGGAGTGAATTTAGAAACTTCTGTAATGCATTGTGGAACAGTAAGTATATAATTTCTGATTCTTTTATCTAATTTAATGTGCAGATTCCAGAGGTTATATCCAAAACTCAAGTAGACATACTATGGCCAGTCCTTGCAGTTGCAAGAAAAGTTATAACAAACAAATTGAAAAAACAATTTCCCTCTCTCCTTTAACAATAAATTCATGTATTTAGCCAAGTCATTGGGTGATAAAAAATTTCTATTATAAAGCCGAGATTAAAAAATTCAACACATAAATTAATTGCTTGGGAAAAGTTGCATTCTTTGTTACAAAAATTGTTGTTGATTTCCTGAATGTATATATAAATTTATCATTTGTTATGGACTTTGTATATAGTTCTTTCTTTTTTCTGTTATGATTGTAAATATGTTATTTTATTTAATATAATATTTTATTTTTATTATTATTAAAATAAAAATTCTTGAAAAAATATAACACTGTCTGCATGCATGGGGGCATGGATAATCTTTACGTCTCTCTCTCTCTCTCTCTCTCTTGCTTTTACAACTATAATTTCTGAGTACAAAGAAGACAAGTAATTTTTCATAGAGTCATAATTGATAGCAAGATGCAAAATACATATGACAAAATCCTCAAGGATGTGATTTGGTGAATCAGAATATCTCCAGAATTCTGGCAAAGCTTTCTTTAATGAAATTAAGTTTTTAAACATTTACTATAGCAGGTCTTTCTAGCAAATGCTGGAAATTAATTTTGGTAGTATGTGTAGAAGTGTGCAAAGTAAAATGCAAAATTTTAGCAGGTATACCTTTATTTGCTGGGAGACTGTGTCAGTTATTCAGGTTTCACTTAATGGGTGCTCACAAAGATGAGTGGTTATAAGCAGTAAGGGGGCTTTTAACCAAATTTTTAAGAAGGGGGTACCCTCTTTGTATTCATTGGAAAGCAACAGTTAAACTTATCTACTTTAGAAGGCTTTATTTCTCCATTGAAGACAAATATGCTAGCTTAATAATGTTAAGCACTTACTAGGTTTGTAATATAACTAGTCATATCATAACTGGCTGGTAAATGGAAAATTACATAAAGGGGAAACAAAGTCCCTGGAGTGTTGGTATTTTACTGATTTATGGAATAATAAAGTTTTCTGAAACATTTGAACTGTCAAAAAGAGCTATTACAGGACTTCATTCTAGAATTCCAGTTTCATAGCTTTATTTACCAGTTCTTGAGATTTTTTTTGGGTGAAATATTTTTATCCTGCTCAAGCAAAATTCGTATGCCATAATCTGTTATCCTTTAGGCTGAATGACACAGATATTACAGTTCTGATTCTAAGGAGATGTAGAAATTCAATTCCATTGTAATTAAAATGAACTTTTCTGTTCATTCAGGAAACACAGAAGGAATATACTTCTCCAATAGACTTGAGAGTTCAGCATAAAATTCTGATTTGTAGTGATAATTCTCCTTTGATTTTGTATAACAAGGAAGGGGGCACTGTCACTGTGGGGAAGTTAATGTCAGACATTGCTTGTGGATTTGAATACAAATTTCTATATGGTGACAGAATATTCTAAGTCATTGGTTTGTATAGGTTCAGAGAAGGAATAGGCATAATGATTTCTTTTGAAACAACAGAAATAGAGAATGGCATAGTGGTGTCTACGAAAACAGTAAGGGGTACCAAACTTAATTATGATACACTGGTAATTGATACCCTAAAGGGTGATCACAAATGTATGTTTAATGATCAAGATAGCAGTACCTCAGATAATCTGTTTTTTTTTTTCAGGATACAGCTATCTCTGAATTAACATATTTAATTAGCATGGATATGGAGAATGATGGCAGGTGAATCTCCTCCTGTAAAAATACTTTGTGGGTGAAAGAGAAAGTTTTGATAGTCACTGGTTCATAGTAAGTTTGATACCTAATGCTTGTAATGCTTGTACCTTTGAGCATCAATCACTTGTGTATTTAACTTCTGTCATGAAGTCATTAAAATATACATGAACCTCCCCTGTTGGTGATATGAGTCTCTTTCAAAACAGATATGCTTTGGCAAGGATTGGTAATGCTTGCTTTAATTTTAAATTGGTTTATTTGTATAGCTGTATTTTGTTCATTTATATATGACTGTATATGTTTATATTTTGTTTTATTAAGTGTGGCACCATACACTGTTATAAGTCATAAGCAGGTCATGGCTGGGGCTTGGAAAAGTGCTAGCTGTGATATAGAATGGTGTTGACCATGAGGAGAACAGCAACATGTGACCTATGACTACAAATAAGGACAACTTATGGTCCTTGCTGTTGGGCTGCAGACCCTCAAATGAAAGAAAAGACAGAATATCATATTTTATTTGCTTAAAAAGGTTGACTTTTCATTGGAAGGGTTCAGAATTTCATACATGCTGATGCACAGAGTTATGATGTTTATTAATAAAACATGCAAGTGTGTGTAGGGAGGGACATTGTAATGGGATTCAGTGTATGTGTTTGCCAGCAATACTGTGAAATATATTACCATGGTTGTTATTTATGCATTTGTTTATTCATTTGATTTCAGTCAGATATCTGAGGTGGTCATAGTCATTAAACTGTTTATAATTGTAGCTTTTTGTGTGTGCATGTGTGTTTGGGCATGTGTGGGGGGGGGTGGGTGTGTGCATGTGTATGCATGTGCAGTAGGGGTTGTAGTGATTTGCTGTGTATGTGTCTGACTACAACAAGATGAAATGTCACTTTAGCTATTTATTTATTCATTCATTTGATCAGAATTACATGTCTGAGGTATGCACAGTAACTAAAGTGACTGTAACTTGTACACACTTCTGTGCCATATCTGGAGTGCTTGCATTGACTATACCCCCTGTATCTGATAGCAGTAAGCTAAAGTGCATTACTGTGCTATTACTTAGCATTTATTTGTTCACTTAATCATAATCAGATTTCATTCATTGATCAGAATCAGACAACTTAGGTGTACACAGTCAAATTGTCAGTAGTTAGTGGGGAATAGGTAGTTTGAGGATAGAATGACTGACTCCTGCTATCTTTTGAGCATCATTAAACAATCATTAATCTGGCTTAAAAGGGCTAGAGTGTGTGTGTCTGTAACCCAAAAATAAAGAAGACAGTGTGCTAAAATGACCAGAAACACAAAAAAGTTCAAGCACACTCCACGGAGCACGCAAACGATATAACATGAAAACACTGCTGTTTAATTAAACACTCAAAAACATTAATGCTAAAAATATAACGTGTTTACATCCTGCCAAGCATAGACTTCTTCAGATGAATCAACAAATAAAATCACATTCATTAATATATCTTCTTCTTTCGGCTTTTCCCAGTTAGGTTCATAGGTTCATAGGTTTATACTAGGCTATCTGCCCTAAGGCATTTATAAGCCTAGTAAAAATTTTGTGGCTTACGCCACACTAGGCTATATGTGTCCAGCAGTGACACAGAGATGATTCCCGGGTAAACTCTATCCTCTCCCATCCACAGGTAGATTTCTTTTGAGAGAGAGGCGAGAGGTGCTCCCTATTTATATCCGTTAGGGGTTGCCACAGCAGATCACCTGTCCACTCATGATTTGCAGTGGAATTTTACAGTGTTGCATTGCCAGCCTGGCGCCCAACCTTCCATAGAAGGCACACACATGCATGCACTCATGTCTAGGGCCAATTTAGAGTGTCCAATCCACCTACAGCATGTCTTTGGGATGTGGCAGGAAACCGGCGCACCTGGAGGAAACCCACACGACCACAGGGCGGACATGCAGACTCCGCACGGAAGGCACCCCAGCTGAGGATCGAACCAGAGAACCTCTTGCTGTGAAGCGGCAACTCTAACCACTGCACCACAGTGGCCACCCATTAATATATGCTCAGTTAAAAACAAGTGGAGTGTGCTTGAACTTTTTTTTAGTGTGTGTCTGCATAGTACAAGCTGCGATACATTACTATGACCATTTTTATTATTGTTGTTGTTATTTTTTATTGATCGCATTTATATATCTGAATTGTGTACAGTCAACATAGGGGCTATATTGAATGGGTACTGATACAGTCTGTGGACAAAAGTGACTAAAGTCATATTGTTTGATCACAGTTAAAATGTCATCAAGCTGCCCATAATATAGCCCCACTCCATTCATGTTAGTTCCCCATCCTTTCATTTGCTTCCTGCAGCCTGATCCCTTCTTTTGAAGTCACCAGCTCCACTGAGTGCAAGTCTACAAATCTTGGCTGCACCTATTCTATTTATAACTCAGGCAGTGGAACAAATACACTAATAAGATAATTACCTTTCAACTGTGAATAATGCAGGATTGCCCATGACTTGACAGTTTCATTGTGTCACCCATAGCTGGCAGTGATTACTGGTATTGTGCACTTAAGTATTTATAAAAAGACATTTCTTACCTTTTGTTTTATAATGTCATCCATTTTGCCTGAATAAGATTTCTGCAAATACTCTGAAGTGGAAATATCCTTTTTACATACTGAGCATGTGCATGACATCAGTGCTTGTGCATTGAGTTGAGGAGCTGTAGTTCATTCTGCTGATAGTGGACTGTTAAGAGATTGTGCACTGCTTTTAACAATACTGTTAAGGTTAACAGAAAAGATCTAAATTATTCATAGGTATAAAGTATGAATTCCATGTTTGTTCCATTTTTTTTTCTCTCACCACTTTATTAACATGAGAAGCCCTTCCCTTCTCTGGTGCATGGCAAAAGTGTTTAATGGATCACAGACTATAACACTGCATCCCCTTCAAAAATGTCAACATTTTCACTGTTGGTCCCAGTGCTTTATCCCAACAAAAGAAATTGTCGAAGCTTTCAGGCCTAAATACTCTACTACCACATTTCTAATGCAATATTTAATTTGATGGAGATGTTCTAAGTATGGCAAATATCAGTATAATCACTTTCGACTGACAGTGTAGATCTTTTCTTTTAAGTATACCACGGTCTACAGTAGCTCTAATATTTGTGATATGAGCCATTTTGCATGTATGCTAAAGAGAAATATTACACTTTGCACAGATTCCAATGCTTTATTACATGAGGGACTGACTGACCTGAATCAGAAATGTGGACTTTCTAATGACAGATGAACGTGACTACAGTTGTGAGCATGGTTTGGTTCTTATCAATGCAGTTGTGGTTATGGAATCAGTTTATATGTATGATTTCAAATTTCTTCATAGAGGTAATGTATTTTCATTTACATATGCTATTAAGCAGTCTGTCAAATAACTACCTGACCCACAGTACCATAACATTTACAAGGCACTGTCTAAGAAAATATATAAAATGTAGCGGAGATTTATTGCCTGTTTTCCCACTGTCTTGGTGGCCCTTACTTGCTCATTATAAGTGCTGCAACTATTTAACCTTTTCTGCTGTGATCACCTCAAAAGCAAGTCAACATACAGCAGCACTAATATCTTTTTTTATTGTAAGCAACATTTACACTAAAAACACTATACCATATAAAAATTGCAAAATTCAAAATATGTATATGCTGTTACATTTTTTTGTAATTCTAATTGCTTTGAAACTTTCATCAAATTGAGGCCTGCTGTTGTTTAGTTCTGTCTTTTCCTACTTAACTGTTACTGTCTATATTCCATTCCTGATTCATTGCCTCTGAAAATTCCTCTTACGTCTCCTTCTGTTTCAACAGGAAATGGGCCTCCCAAGTCCTGCTGTTAAATATGATAAAATATGCTTTATAAAGTAAGTGCAGAGAGTCCAATGCTAGCTTACATTGTTTGACTACATGTTATAAATAACCCTACACTGTTCAAAGCCAGGTCAAATATTTTAAATACCAGTGCTGCAGTGTTGTATTATTTTGTCCTTACTGCTGTCAATTTAAACAAATGTTTAGGCATCACAAATGAGTACTTTTCGATTGTGCATGGAGCTAGGCAAATATTTCTATGTAGCAATTAGTCTGTTAATATTACACTGTCTGACTGCACCAATCCTGTTCCAATAAGATTGCTACATATTATATGTGTTTGTGTGTGTGTGTGTGTGTTGTGTGTGTGTGTGTGTGTGTGTGTGTGTGTGTGTGTGTGTGTGTGTGTGTGTGTGTGTGTGTGTGTGTGTGTGTGTGTGTGTGTGTGTGTGTGTGTGTGTGTGTGTGTGTGTGTGCACGTGGGTGTGTGTATGAGAGGAAACTTTTCTTAATCTGACAGGAATCACAGTTGACAGGAAGAGAAACATAAATTGCTTCAAGTATTTTGCTGTTTCTTGTATTTAGCAAGGATTAACTTTTGACGTGTTTTAAAGTTAGCTTGACAACATTTTATCAGGTAATGAACTTATTATAGGTAACATGACCCACTTCTACACCGACCGGTATGTGTAAATCTGCCAAGCTATCCCAACCGGGTAATTCTGACTTCAAAGATTATCTTAACTTTAATTGAAAAGCTGGTCGGTGTTTGCACACAGGCCATAACTGGATTACTGAGTACACACAATTATCCTGTAAAGATGGCATTCATGGACATGTATTGTATTGTAGCCTAAACTACTGATCATAGTACAGAGATACTATAAAGAAAATGTCTGTAAAACTGTTGAGAAAAAATGAGAAAGATCTTTTGAATTGTTCTGATTTAAAGAGACACATAAAATAGTCCTTTAGAGTCAGATTAGTGCATTCTGTAGCAACGGTGTCAGCTGTTCCATCCATGTCTGAGATGTGTCATGTATAAGACAGATGTCATTACCTTTAGTTTAACTAATAACAGACAGCCACAAAATGATTCATACCCTGCTCATTTCTTCAATTTATGCCATCAGTGATGGTCATTTTGCTGTGACAAAGCTTCTTTTCCATCTCTTAACATCTTTGCCGACAATGTACCTTTTTCAGAACATCCCTCATTTACTGACATTACTGGCTTCTTCTTTCTGACACTGGTACTGTCTGAAGTAGACTGAGTGTGTGGAATACAGTAGCGCATGTATGCATGCATGCTGCTTGTTTAGATCACCAACCATGACTTCTGTCAACATTTTCACTTATCTATATATGGAGTTACAAGAAAGTTTTATAAAGTATCACATGGAACCTTAGAGAGTCCTGTGAATCTAAGCCATCTTATGGCACACTCAGTGAGCACTGTTTTGTGATAGACTTTGGTCAGTCTGGTCTAAAATAAGAATCCCCAGAGGTAAAATATGAAGTGACCTGAAGGCAAGAGCTCTTTTCTTGAAGATGATTGATGCTATCATGTGACCGATGCCTAGTTAAATTGGGTTAAATCCCACAAAAAAACATTAGAAGGACTGCACTATTTGCAATTGGTGATCTTTCTCTTTCTTACCTCCTTGTTCCAAATGTAGGGTGCGAAAATTCTTTTTCATTGTTTTACACAAAGAAAAGTTGAGTTTTAGTTCTCAATACCTTGTGAATATCTCCTGACAGCTGTACAATGATATAAAATACGGGCACCTTGTGAATACCTTCTGACAGCTGTACAATGATATAAAATACTGCCACTTTACTGCCCTGTAACTCACTGCTATCTTCACCAAATTGCATTGTTACATTATCATCAAGTTATGCAACTTCTGGGATCCTTGCAATTGCTGATGCTTTGTGAATTGTAGCCAGATTGCTTTACCAGTCCTTATTAACAGGTGTTGGTAAAGATGAGGGCACTCAACTAGCGTTCTTGTACTGTCAACTCTTTTTGCTAATAATGCACCCATCTACCTTGTTGAATGTCACAATTATTTCCCCCAAAGTCTATTCTCGCTACTTTCATTCAGCTATGGAAGAATATATTTATTCAGTTATTTGTTTATTATTGTTCTCTAGGAAAGTCCAGTTTGGCCAAGCCCATTTTTAGATGAATCCTAGTAGAGAAAAGCAATACTAGACAAATAGTGTGTCACTGGCCATGTAACAGAGCCATTTAAAGTGAAATGCTGCTGCAAGAGATACAATGTGTGCAGTTATTGCATCATTCTTGAAAGATGGAATGTTGATTGTTTCTGAGGCCTAGAGAGAGGATACATTTGGTTACATTAGTGGAAAAGTGAGACTTCCCATGCTAGTTATTAAACTGTACTGGTTTCCTATTGGAGGATCAAAGAAAGAGTTATCTAACTGTGTGAGTGGTTAAAAGGCTGTATAATTATCTGAGTAGTGGAATGATGACAGTGCAGTTGTGTTAAAAAAGTAAGCTTGTTTTCAAGCTAGAGTTATTTGATTTTAGAGTGATACAGTGGTGAGTTGCAAGTGAGTGGCCAGAGGCCAAATGAGAAACACAGTATCCTGATTCATGCACAATCCTCATAGAAATGTGTCAACGTTACATTGATAAAGCTCTACTAATTAGCTATCATTAATTGTATGTTATTTTATTTATGTATTGATTTATTCATTAATTATGTGAGAGGACTAGCACAAAGGACTCTTTTCAGCCATTATAGAAGCCAAAAGCAATACAGATAGCTATGAATGTAGTTAATATAACAACAGAACAAGTTAAACTGTTTGTGACTAAATTTAGGCAGCTTAGTCATTTTGGTCTTTCCAGGTGCTACTGTTCCACTGGAGGGAGGGCCCTTGGACTGTTTTCAACTTAAGTACCCTCTTTTGAATTTCTATCCCTGAAATTTAACTATTTGTCAAGCAGATAATTTTCTAGGTGTACCTGCTCAACGTCTGTTTTGGGAGACAGCTTCAGAATAAAATAGTGGGTATAAGTGTGTCTCCATAGCAATCAGAAGCTTGTAAATGACTGTCATCATTACTGATGTATTGCTGGGCATGGCTGCTCACATTACTGATTTCCTTAGGGAGTTTTGGGTCTGCCATGCCTGCCTTACTTATATCTGGCTGTTAGTTAAGTCTTGCCTGACACCTACACCATCATTTACTTTCTGTAAGTGGAGTCCATACACCTACAGCTCTGTTGGTTCTTAAAGCTTATTCTACTTGCCTAATACCAAAGATTATTAAGCAATGTGCAACACAGGCTACTAGTTGGCGTTCCAACCCCCACCCCACCCCTTCTGCACAGCTAGCATTTCTCCCTAATTTCCTGATGCATATAGTGGATGTCACAAATTCAGACTGGGCTTAAATAATTTCTCATGTCCACTGTTTGGGCATATTCACTTGCTTTTGGGATGTAGGCTGAGCTAAGAATGGTTCATATCTATTTAGCAAGTATCAGCAGTAGGACTGATTAGCTCAGGTCCTGGCTCAGTGTTAATGTCACTGGTGTTCTGGAAGTATCTGTCAAGTGGTTTAAACTGTTTTATACTCTATCCTTTCCCATCACATTCTGTAGTTGTTAATATGTAAGGCATGGAAGGCCTAGAGCTAGAAATTGTGGTGAGGTGATGGCCTTGGGAAAAAAAGCATACCCAGTGCACTGTCTTAGAAAGATATCAGTCTGTCTGCCTGTTTGTAGTGACTGACTAGTTGCTGACATTCTGGTGAGGGAAATTACTATACTGCTTATTGACTGCAGTATGCACCATAAATTGATGTTGGACTCCTTGTGTAAGCAGGATGAGACCTGTATTACTGACACAACAAGAGTAACATAGCTACACTGGAGGATGTATAGATCAATGCCTTTCCAATGTAGTGCCTAGAGTCACATTCAGACTGGCTTATTGTAAGATGGACCCAGATAGTTCCAATAGTAGTAGGAGCAATGGGTCTTATAGAAGAGTCTATATATTTAGATATGCTACCAATACATGTAACTGCATAAGAATTGTAGAAGGAGTCATTACTGGGCACATTACTGGTGCTGCGAAGATCACTTTTGGCAGACCTCAAAGTGTGAGACAGTACTAATTTCATGAACTTTAATCATACTTTAACTTAGGAATGGGGTCCATTCCCAACATGATATTGCAAAACCCAAAAGATTTGGAATAATTAAAAAAATAAGGTGGCACAAATATTCAGATAGTCAGAGACCCTAACAGAACTGGCTTTATTTCTGGAAATCACACCCTGCTTGTTCATTACTTATAGACTGGAAGGAATAGATGCAATTCCATCCTTACCCCTACTGTGAGTGATTACTATCCAGTAATCCTAGATTAGTTTAGCAAAAGAATGAAGTCATGGCCCACAACTATCATCTTTACACAGTTTCTCCCTGGGTACACCTTTGCTAAGGGTAGGCACAAGACTCTGCCAAGCAGAGCCATAGCTGACTCATCCAGTGCCTGGTGCTGGTCCACATTATGGGCCCCATCCCAGCTCTTCAATAGCAAAAAAAAAAGGACTTTGTCTTTTACTGTAGAAAGCAGACTGATACTTTTGCACCCATTGGCTTCCTACAGCTTCCAAATCAATGCCCCCTCCCCCCCCAGCTTTTCAAGAGAAAAAAAAACTGATTGAATTGCTACAGCTTAGCACACACAGACTGCTGAAGTGCCTTTCTGTACAGACACTTCAGTACAAAAAAAAAATGCAGGACTGCTCAATGACACCCAGTAACACTTTTTCTCCTGATCAGCTGCCCCCTTTGCCCCACCTCTGCTAACTGTTGCTGCCAAGTGTGTGTTTTGTCTCTCCTCCTTTTCGTGATGTTTATGGACAAAGCTTTGTCTAGGTGTAGGGAGTATGCATTTTTGGAATTTAAGGGTTGCATTGTTGTGGTTGCTGTTTGTAGATTAGCCTAAAATTATTATTATCTCCAGCGTGCACTCGATTGATTGATTGCTGAGTGAGGAGCTGTTAGCATGAAAAACAACTCCGTCAAGTCAGAGAGCATGGTTTCCCAGGAAATGAGAAGGCTGCTCTCTGTAGGTGTGGAGGACCAGCTATCTCAAGCAGGTGAGATCAAGTATCTTAAGTCTTTTACATGACTGAGGGTAGATGGGATTCAGAGACTGACCAGAAAAATCATAGTGTATTTATAAAGTATTAGTAGTACTGCAGTCATTATGTTTGACTGTTGGGGTAAATGAGAGATGACTTACAGAATGAAGCTCTCACTTTCCAGGCACTCTTTGCCTCAGTCCTTACCTGTTGTCATGAGTCTTTGACAGTGACTAAAAGGATGAGACTGTGCATAGAAACAACAGGGTGGCCACCCTCACTTTTTATGACATAGTGTGGAGTTGTGAGAAGACCTAAGAACACACTCTCTGCACCTCCATGTTGAAAGGAAAGGAATCTGTTGACATAGCCTAAACAGCTTGTAAGTGTGTCCACTGAGCAGTGGCCCTGGCACAGATTCAAGACATGTTGGAGGGGTTGTGTCTATCCACTCACTTGGGAATCCCACAGAATAAGATGACAACTGTTGTTCTGAAAAGGGAAGTCTGGTCTAGCATGCTTGTCTTGTTACTACCATGAACCCCTCCATGACAAATGAGGTAGTAAACTTGCTGATGATGTTCGTATATTGCATGCCACATCTTTTGCATTCCTTGCCTAAGTATAGATATTGCATTAATATTAGTTTGCATAAATCAGACAAAAGATACAAAACTGATCTCCCAGCCTAAATGCATGACCCCTCTGCACCTCACTAGCAGATAGTTCCCCCTCCTCCTCACCAGCAGCTAGCAGTCATTATTTCCTTTATTCTTCCTCTTCAGTGAGTAATTGAGATCCTTTCCCTCCCACATCCAGTAATCACTGTTTTCATTAATTTCTTCTATCCAATCGGTGCTTGTTGTCCCTCCTTTTCCAACTTCAGTAATCAGTTGGTGTCCCATTAATTCTCCCTGTCCATTTAGTTACTGGTATCCCTTCCTTCCTACCTACAGTAAAACGTGTCTCATTAAACTATCTTTTCCTATCAGTGATTGAGGTCCCTTCCTTCTCACCACAAATGATCATTCAGTTTGCCATCAATTCCTTAACTCCATCCAGTGGTTAGTATCTGTTCCTTTACATGTGCTTCAGTGAGTCAGTGTTCAGTCAGTGTCCCTTTATTACTTTCTCTCAACTCAGTAATTGGCTTCCCTTCCTCCACTTCCTTCTTGTCAGCAGTCAGTGTCTGTGATCTCCCTCTGCAGTGCAGCCTGTAGGTCATTTAAACCAAGCATTTAGTTTCCAGAGAGCCTGTCAGCATTCAAGGTATGCTGCCTCCCATCTCTTAGTCACAACTGGCAAACCATGTCTGACCCTCTCTACATCAGACAATGTCTCCCATCATGTTAAGAGGTCCACGTAGCTGCAAACTAAACAGTCTTGTCACTTTAAATTCAGATACAGAGATTCTCTTTAATCTTCCATCTCAGGAACACTCCAATGGATATCCATACTATACTAGCACTATATCAATAAGGCAAAGAATAATTTTGCTTAAAAATCACATGCCAGTAGCATAAAATATTATAGCCATTTCAGCGTAGCATTCATACTGTCATAATTTGTTATACATGACTTGACACTGCCCAGTAGAACTTACCCACCCCTATGTGCACACCACTGATTGGAAAATGATCAGAAAATTATTAAATATGTGTTTCTGAAATTATGCTATTTCAGTTCTGCTGTTGTTTTGAACTAGGTATTCTAATAAAACGGTATATGTATTATGACTGTTAAGTAGATGAAGACAAAGTTAAAGTGCCAAGCACTGAGCAGTGTGATGCAGTCTACTAGCCTGTGACGAATGGTCATGAACTTGAAAACGACTGTCTGCTGTGATGGTGTAACACTGGTACTGCATAATTCAGTTATGATACAAGTATCTCAGTTACCATCATAAACCTTAGCTATGAAACTTCCCTTGGTTCTTCTGTGTGTGTGTGGGGGGGGGGGGGTAGATAAATAGTCTAACGGTGCTTATATTTTTCTTTTTCACTGTACTAGTCTATCACTACATCTAGAAATCTGAAATGAGAGAGCAAGTTGATATCAGAGCTATTAGATCTGCAAAGTTATAATCACTGTGCCTATCAAATGAGAGTAAAACAAATAGTAGCTAGACAAAACACATCAGGAAACTACGAATCCATGCATTAGTAAGCAGTACCAAATGAGTGGTATGCAGGATCCAACTGCCCGCTCTTTTCCAGGAAATTCTTATTTTTGTAATAGAAAAGAAGTGGAGTGGGCACATTCCTAACAATGTGCAATATGTGATGGATCTATGTAAATTTATCGAAAAACCACATTGTCGAAACCCATATGGTCAGGACGATATGGTCGACAATGCAGTTAAGCAAAAAACTAACATAAAAGGCAGACAACACCCGCCAGCAACACAAACAATGTGTTTGCAGGGGACAAACTCCCCACACCTCCCACACCCCATGCTAATTATTTATACCAACTCCAAAATCATACTACAGTGGGGAAAAGGGCAAATTCCATGATCGCTACTGTACCACAATCTCAGTCAGAAAGGTTTGATGAACCACATTGTCGACTGTATGGATTTCAACAATTTGGTACTTCTACAAATTGAGATAGACTCATGTTACAACAAACTCTGACTTTAATGAGGTCGTAAATTTCATGTTTTTTTTTTGTTTATGTTTCAGATGGCTCCCTTGATAAACAAAGCATGTGATGTTCTTGTGAAAAACCTCCAAGCATATGCTGAGTCAGGTGAAAATTTCAATATCTGCAGGTAAGAAGAGAGTTATACCATATTAAGTGCTATCTTAACAAGTTTTCCAGAAGGCTATGGTTCTGACTTGCCTTGTATAATGATATTCTACCTCTTTAGCACTTAAAGATTCAGTATCATACGCAGGGTTTTTTTATTACCATTATTTGAACAAGAAGGAAACTAAAATATTTGCATATCAGAGTACCATTGAAGGTATGTTAGAAACGTGAGTGGAATTAGCACACCACTTAAGTATGACCATTGAACATGTGACTTTATCATCCTGTGACAAAACAAAGTACAATTAATAAAATGCATTTGAAAACAGTTTTCCCCTTTAAAAAATATTTCTGTATATATGATCTTAAATCTAAATTATTCTTTATTTTCATAGAATTTAATGCATTACGTTCAAAGATACAGAAAACGCCTCTGTTATAGTCTGTCAGTTAATATAGAGGACCTAAGCTCTGAGCTGTTAATGAGCTGTTTGCTGGGCCCAGGATACAGAGCTTGATTTGTTCCACTTTTGTTTGCCTCCTGTGTGACTCTGGCCAGGTCACTTAACCAGACAGTACTCACTTAGCAGGTCAACACATGGGTAAAATGAAAAGAGAAAAAAAGTAAATAAAAAGTAAATGTCATCACCCTCTGCATGAAGAAAGATATATTTGTTCCTTTAATTCAAATGGACACTCTGTTTTACTTCAGCAATAGACCATGACTGAGAGTAGGTAATGCTGTGTTCACTCACAGCTGGTGTGGGTTGACCAGGACAGCAATGCCCAAGTGATCAAACAAACCAGTATTATCCCCACCCAGTCCTGGATTATTGCTATAATAGAATTCCATCATTTAAAGTAAGAAATTGGATTTGTTTTTTAAATAACAGCATTGCCTCTTCACATTTCTTACTGTAGCAGTATTTTCCGCCATCTTCCATGATTGGTATCCACTTCCTAGTGTTCTGTGTACGTGGTTGGCATGTACATGCTGACACCTGCACAACAACAATGGGTAGAGTGCAGTTTGTGCTACTTTTTTGTCAGTTTGGGAGTTAGAAGTGCAACTCCATCTTACTGTTTACATGAAGATGCTTGCATGCATTTTTGTTATGTATTTTGGAAGTCAATTATTTTTTGTCATGTTTGCCTTTGGGGGGATGGCAGTTTGTTGACTACTATTTTGACAGATGAATTTGTTTTCTCTGTATAGTGCTGCTAAGAACAGCAGCTGTACCTATTTGTTTTTAATAGCTCCAGCCATCTGGGATTAGTTACATAAGTAATAATACTGGATTTACAGCAGTCACACTAATTGCTGTGTCCAATCAGTATGCACATTTCTGAATATAAATTAGTGTTCGCTATATAATTGGAGTAAATGTTTCTGTAAAGCATTATCACATTTTATGTTCTTGTATCACAAATGTGTTTGTAACTGTTGGTAGCTAAAGTTTGCTTGTTTTTCTCACATATAATTTTTCACAAATACAGGAAGCAAAATGAATAATATATGGGGCTGGATTCAAAAACAATTTACTTTTGGGGCAAGACATAATGCTGAAACTGGAAATGTTCTCAGAACAGTTGCATTTCCAAAATCATGATTGCACTGGTAGACTGCAAAAAAGAATGGTGCATGGATTCAGTGAACAGTCATGCTTTACAGATGTTTTCATAACATTAAGGTGGATTGCTAAGGCTTTTAAAGTGATAAATATAAATTGATGGAACATACTAGAAGGTACTATGGTACAGATGAGCTCAAACCAGAATGCAAGGCACAGACCAAGAAACATGATGGGCACACTTCCACCAGTATTTTATTCACTTTTTTGGAGCACTTTCATCCTCTTAATAATGGGATTTCCTCAGAACTTAGCAAATGCAGTCACTGAAGCATATATGGTGCCACTTGTAGATATTCTGCAGCTTTCCTCCCAGAATGTCAGTGTATCACTACTCAAAGCAAAGCCTTAATTAGCTCAGTGAAGATGACAGCATTGAAAAATACAGTGTAGCTACAGGTGATCGATGTCATATTGGTTGTATTGTAATAGTCACAATCACAAGACACCAAGAAACAGAATGTTGATCATTGTTTTCCATACAAAATTACTCACAGTGCCATTTCTAAGTGAGCATTGGAAGTGATTCTTTCCTTTTGGACATTTCTCTCATGCAACTTATAAGCAAAGGTATGGCATCTAGATCCAAGGAAGTCATTGTCCCACTGTTTTTAGCATTCATCAGCTCTATTGAGTAAAATGACCCTTTTTGTATGTTACTAACTAGGCATATGCAAAAATTGGAACATCCACAGAGCTTCCTCACTAAAAGAATACAGAAAGTAAGTAACATGTCTTTGCAGACGTCCTCAAAGACCTATCCCTGTATTCTGTCTCCTACAGGCTGTTGAGGAGAGATGCCTGGTATATTAGGCATTGTCAGACCCCACGTGGATGGACCTTCTGCATATCTGCAAAACAAACAGCAACGGAATTAACCATTCTAAAGGATTAAACTTGTCTATGATATAAAAATGACCTGCTGGACGGACAGGAATATATCTCAGAGACTACCCATTCTATGGAACAGACTCCCCATGTATGTGAAGCAGAGTTCCTCCCTAACCCAATTCAAGTGTAATTTGAACAGTTGGATGGGGAACAGGAAATTCATCCCTGGTTTGGCACCTGTGTCTCTAATGGACACAGGCAGCCTATAAATGGTTCATCTCCCAGGCCCCTGCTTATAAATGTTTCATCTGTCAAGCCTCTTTTTATACCCCTTAGAAGTTATAGAATGGGTGAATTTATTTTATTAAAAGGAGCAATGGCAAGACAGACAATGGAATATCAGCTGCCTGTTAAAATAGTGAATAAATCACAAAATAAATATATTTAGTTCTATGTTATATTATTACATATACTATACATATACAAAAATCTTTTAAGTTAATTGTAAGGTGTTATAATGAAATACTTATTTTTAATAAAATAAATAATAGTTTTAATTAAAATTGTAAGACCCTTAAATGTTGATTGTTTTTAAATTGTCTGAATTTTTAAATTGATCAATAAGTTTCCTGTGGATGTTGACTGCAGCCTTCTTTTTGGTGAATTAGTTTGTCTCTACAACTCAGTTTGTTTCGTATACTTGCCAACGGTACCATAAATTATCACAGATTTAGGATCCATGGCTAGGCTCAGAAAGGCCTTTGTGGTTGTTAGCCTAGTAAATACCTATAAACCTATGATCTTATAAGTTTGGGAAGTGTGGGTGGCTTATCCCCATATGGGGGGTGCGAGGTTCATAAATGTATAATGCGGTAATGACCACTAAGGCCATTACAAGCCTAGCTATGCAACCCAAATGTGACCCACAAATTTGATTTATATAGGGGTGATTTACTGACTGACTCTGTGCATCAGAGACATTGGCATCAGACCAGGGGTGAATTTCCAATTACCCATCCATTGGTCCAAGTTGCTCTGAAATAGGTTTAAGGAGGAACTGTCCTTCACATGGATGGGGAGCCTGTTCCAGAGAATGGGAATTCTCTGAGAAACATATCTGTCTCTCCTACATGTCCTATTTATGTCGCAAGCAAAATGTAGGTCTTTTGATGTAGTAGTTCTAAAGCTATTTGTTTTGCAGATGTCCAAAAGGTTCATCAAAATAGGGAGCATATATGCCTTGTACACCAGGCAAAGATCACCTTTCAGTAATCCTTATGATACACAGTAAAGAGACATGGCTTTGAGGTAATCAGCATAATGCATTTTGTTTACTTCCTGTATTC
The DNA here is from genome assembly GCF_019279795.1 of Protopterus annectens. NCBI lineage: Eukaryota > Metazoa > Chordata > Ceratodontiformes > Protopteridae > Protopterus > Protopterus annectens. The sequence continues at coordinate 717,450,770 of NC_056745.1, forward strand.
TTTTTGTAAGGAACATTTGTGAATGTTCTAGTTGCTGCATGTGTCTGGCCAGGTACACACCAAAAGGGACATTATAATCCAGAATAGAACTACATCAGAACCTGGTTCTGATGAAGTTCCGCTGTTTGTGGGATGAAAGCACTTGACCGTTATTCTTTATTTGTCATTCTATTAAAGTTTAATACTGGATTAGAGTCCATAGCTTTCTTGGTTTTCCACAACAAGTCTACCTTGGGAGTGTTGGTTGAAGGCTAGGTTACTGTTTACCTGTGTTCCCAGATCCCTGACTAGTGAATCAACTTTTAGGGGGAGTTTATTTATGATGTAGTTACCCAAGGTAGCAAAATATCCAAAAGGTAATGTAAGGCAGTTCTTGGCACTGAGTTTCAAGCCATGGCTTTGGCACCAATGTTTTTATTAAACCTTTGTTCTCATCTTGGGAGGATTCGGTGACTGCTCCCAGTTTGCAATCATCTGTGAACTTGGTCAGGCAGAGGCTCTGACATCGGCTCTGACCTCGGCTCTGACCTTCAGGAAATAGATTCCAAAGAAGAGCAGGCCCAGCACAGAACCTTGAGGGTCTTCACAGGTGTCTGGCCTCATTGTGGAGGTGGCTTCACCAATCATAACCTATAGGGTCCTATCCATGAACCAATTAGCTATCCAGCATGTTATAAAGGGGTTTATGCTTAGTTCCATAAGTTTGCTGACAATACCTGAGTGGAGTATTGTATTAAATGCTTTAGAAAGATCTAGGTAGGCAGTATGTATTGCTTTTCCCTCATCCATTATCTTAGTTACTTTTTCAAAGAAGTCCATCAGCTTCAGTAAGCATGATCTTCCTTTGGCAAATCCAAGCTGGCATGGATTCAGTATCTGGAGGTCTCCAGTATCCTTGTTGATAATTTCCATGGTACTTCTTACCATGGCTTTAAGACTAGTCAGATGTATGGGTCTGTAGTTTCTAGGATCTGTTGAGGGTCATCCATTATAAAGGAGGATGACCATTGCAGTTCTCCATTCTCATGGCACAAAGCCTGTTTTAAGATCTTAGTTAAATAGTCTGTCTTGGGGTCCTGATTAGTAATATTTTGCACTGTTCAGAAGGCATCCTAGGATGTTATCAGGGCTTGCTGAGGCTGTGTTCTTGGCTTTAGTGCTCCTTTGTTATAGTTGGAGGGGTTTTGCTTGATGGTATTTCTTGGAGGATGGTTGAGGTAAAAGGGGGTAAAGTTGGAACTGAATGTGTCCACTAAAAGGTTCACTGTTCTACTAGGTTCAGTGAATACCATTAGCCACCAGTCCAGCATATTGCTGTGTGCTGCCCTTCGGGTCTGACGTAGCTGAATAGGGCCTTATGGTTATCTTTCACCTAGGAGACTATATTAACTTCAAAGTTGGCTTTATCTGACCTAATTAGCCCTCTTAGTTGCCTATTCAGTTTGATGAGAGAGTTTTTATCTTTATGGGAATTACCCTGTCTGATTTTTGCCATATTTTTTTTCCTTTTGTTGTATATCCTATTTAATTTGAGATGCCACCAGGGCACTTTGTTTCTTGTGCTAGTTCAGGGTTCACATCTGCTAGGTACAGCAGCCTCTATGCAGCCATTGACCTTGTTGTACTGAGTTTCTGAGAGCAATTCTGCATGGGCTTCTGTGTTCTTGGGGTTTGGAGAGGCATTTTTATTTTGACAAACCATCACTTAATTTAAGGTAGTTTGCCTTGGAATAGTTCCTGCCTTTTACTGGTTTTACTAGGGTTACAGAGTTGATTTTCATTTTTAAGGCAGCTTTATGTTGGGACCTTAATAGGGAGGATGAGACCATTGGGGAGGGGGGTGCAGAATTCTTCTATATTTGTGAATTTGAGGCCCAGAATTTTGGAGCTTGTAGTGGGCATTTTCACTGTTTGGTCAATGGTGCTCATATTTGCAAAGTCCAGGAATCTCTGTGCCTGTATATTTGAGGTTGTGTAGGATTCCCAATCTGTAGAGGGGTAATTAGAGTCTCTCATGAGTAGGGTGTTAGGTTGGATGCTAAGTGTCTTCAGTAGGTCCAAATATGCACTGTAAGCTTCTTGGGACTGGAGGGTGTCCCATAGTTGGACAGGGTATAGTACGGGATTTTGTCTGTGGTGATCTGCATGTGGAGGAACTCCAGCGTGTCTTCCTTTTTGACCAACCTAGAGGGATGTTTGTTACTGATGTATATCAAGTGACTTCCACCTTTATCCCTTCTGTGTGCAGCTAGTGGTCTAAAATTGTGGAAGGCACGGAAACCTTGCACTGCTGGGGTACTCTCTACTGCTTTAAACCATGACTCCGTAACTGCATGGATGTGTATATTCTCAAGTCTGAGGAGGGCTAAGAGGGTGTGTATTGTTTTATTTAGACTCCTGGCATTAACTAGTAGTAACCCCATTTGGTTTACTTGAGTTGATATTGCTATGTCAGTAGGTTTGTCAGTTTGGAATTGCCCAAAAAAGACAGTACAGGCATGGATAAAGTTTTAGCCAGTATTCAAAAGTCTAGAAGGGACGGGACAGATCATCCTTTGCAAATCAACATGGTTTGTTAATCATGTTCTCCCAAGTTGACAAATATTTGATATCTTTAGAATGACACCTGAAAGAGTCCCAGTTGTTAAAAATCAATCATCTTTTCCTCATATTGTGGCATCATCCTCGGTGATGGTAATATACTGCTGAGTGTTATGCTCATACCAGCGTGAGACACACAGTTGAATAATGTCTCTCTTCATATAGTCCAGGGAGGTATGTCTCAGGACATGTAGACCTGCATGGACTATGATGGAATCATACTGATATCTGTGGTCTAATAACTTGAGTGTGTGCATGATTTGGTAGATCCTGGCTGCAGATAAGCAACTAATCATTATCTTCTTGTTCATCCTGGTTAAAGGTGTATCAGTATGTCTCACAATGGTGTCCATTATGACAAGAATCCTGGGAAATGTATTTGCTTGCCTTAGACGTTTAGTGTTTGGAGCTTCATTGAGTGTGAATGTATGTGTGGTGTTAGGTGTGCTTTTTTTCTATGTGCTTTTGGGCTTTCTGAGACATAGGTTTAACAACAGACAGTCTACACAATATTTGTTGTTTAAGAAGATTGCTTTTATGTGCCTCAGCATATGCTTGTTTAGGTATGTGCTGTGGGCTATGAGATGGGCATTGTGCATGTGGTTTTGACAACTTCTTGTGTGCTTTTATGTTAGAGTTTCACCTCCACTGTCATTGTATAAGTACATCTCTGGTGTACTATGTCTGTTTCTTTAAGGATTAAGTGGTTTTTGCTGAACATGAGAGAATTTCTACATTATCTCAAGGTGCCCATATCCACTAAGCTGGCTACAGAGAAGTTATGAAATTGCATATCCTTGCTGTCCAGCCCTTTGACTGATGAGCTAGAAGGGGTGGTGTATTGGGGTTCAAAGGCTATTAAGGGTGCTTTGTTGGTGCAGGCTAACAAGGTACTTTATTGGCACAGATTATACTAAACAGTACTAAATTCTACTAACTCTAATGTTTAAACAATACTAACGGTGCTTTATTGGGCAGATTATGCTAACCAGCACTAAATTCTACTAACTTTAATGTTTATACAGTACTGAGATCTGTTAAATGTATAGGTATTGCCACTTGATGCCCAACTAGCTGCTCTAAGCATGTCAGCATGCAAGGTATTTGCTCTGTATTTACTGCTTTTCAGGATGCAGTTTTATGGACAATTCTATAGGGGAAATTTTCTTTCTAGGATGGATCTATTGAAAACAATTAGTGGGAAGAGTATTTAGCTTATACAACAGACAATACCAATACAAGAGGAGAGGGAGGAACTTTATAAATCAGATTATCATAAGGGGCAGAGGCCAGAGGCATAGCCTTATGGAAAAGGGTGAGAGGGTTAGGGAAATTTCAAGGAAGAAGCGGGCAAGCTAGTGAGGTATCCAAGCAAATAAAGCCAGTATTGGAGCTTTCAGAAACTTTAGCTTAATGTCTCAGTTCGGGGGGGGGGCAGACACAAAAATCAGGGGAACAGAAAGACAATAGAATGCAACTTCTCTGAGCTGCAGGTTAGAATTTTAGAAACTTTAGCTTAATGTCTCAGTGGGAGGAATTAGAAAGGCACTAGGATACAACTTTAAGCAGGAAAATGGTAAACAGAATATATAACTCTAGGATCAAAACTGGAATATCAATAACTGTAAAATCATTGTAGCACAAATCCTGGAGCAGAAAAAATAATACTCTCACTACTGAATTCTACCATAGTTAAAGGCATCAGATTATGCAGACATTTATCAGCATTACTGTTTATGGAAGATGTAGTAAGGGGTTGTCCTCTTGCAAATTAAAGTTTGTAGTTGGAAATTTTTCCCTTATAAAATGATGTTGTGTGTGTGGTGTTTTTGGTTTTCGAAGTATTGTCATTCAAAGTTTCATAGGAGGTCTAACAGATACCCTCTGCATAAAACGTTGTTGCAGGCATTGTGATGCATTTGTCCAATACATATGTCAGTTGTTAATTTCCTTACCACTGGAAAATACATCACTGTTATAATGGGCTGTAATGGTATCTGAAACATTACACTGCTACATGAGTGGTTCTTTGAATGATCCAGATGGCAGGCTGTTATATTCTGCATGAATTCATAACTGTTGCCTGTGCCTGGAAAGTAAATAACATTTTTTCATCATCTGCAGCAATGGGATATTCAACACTACTGGATGTGCTGCATGTATAGTCCTTTAGCATTTATGCACACATCTGCTGCACTGTGACTGACAGGACATATGTCATTGAAGCAGTATAGGCATCACATGATGTATTGCCATCAAGAGTACCCTATGTGTAGCTGTATTGTGTCTGTGTTCACACCATCTTCTATGAAAGCAGAGCTGGATAATGGTGGCTCGGCCAAAGTGTCCTGACCAACAGTCTAGCAGCTGTAGAGTCATTATTAACATCGTTCCCCAACATAGTCTTAGCATCCCAAATAGCATTCACAGTAATACAAGCAAATAATTGGAGAACAACTAGTGTCCTGTAATGGAGCGCATGCATTTGAGTCTACATGCAAAGTTCTGCCTTAACTTAGGGAAAAAAAAGTCTGCTGACACAAGTTGCCTGCTGGATACCTTCCATCCTGGTGTTAAGGTAACTTTATTTATGTATTTAATACCTTAACACTTTATTAAGTCAACCACAGTAATGGATACAAGACAAAGCTGTAAATGAATTCAGGAAATGTTATGTTTCATAAATATGAACTGTATGTCAGAATAAAATAATGATACTGCAAAAGCCATCATTATAAATATGAAATATATGTCAGAATAGGTTGGCCCCAAGGCCTTTATAAGCCTAGCCATGTTATGCCCATGTTCCCTTATTGACCAAGTTGTATGGTCTATATTTGCAGAGTGAGTCTATGATCAGCACTAACTGCCCTTATCCAAGATTGACATAGGTGACACCCCCAGGGTAAATTTATGGTCTACTATCCAGTTGTCTAAGTTACACTTAAATGGGGTCATTGGGAATCTCTGTTTTACATGAATTGGGAGTTTGTTCCAGAGGAGTGGCAATTTCTGGGAGAGATATCCGTCTATCCAGCATATCCTGTTAATGTTGCAGGCTAGGTTAAGATTCCTAGAGTGAGTGAATCTTGTCCCATTTGGTTTGCAGATGTGCAGCATTTCCATTAGGGCAGGTCTGGGACTGCTCTGTAGGCCAGGCACAAGTTGGCTCTCAGCTGCCTGTAAGGTACAGGGTACAGTGACAAGGCTTTCAGTCTGTCCATGTAGGTCATGTATTGAAGGCCCTGAATTTTCTTGATGAGAAACCTCTGAGGTCTCTCCAGCTGCTGCAGGTGTCTGGTGAGGTACATACAGAAGGGAGCATTGTACTCTATTAGTGGTCTGATGAAGGATGAGTACAGGAGAGTTATAACATCATTAGCTCTGGATGCAATGTCCTTACTTATGAGATGTACCACACAGAAGGTCTTCCTTACTACTGTGGACACATGGTGATCAAAATTAAGGTTGCTATCAACTTGTGTTCCCAAATCTCTCACCACAAGTTTGAGCTAAGGGGGGGTACTGTTAATACTGTAATTTGCAGGGACTTCCCCTTTGCCAAAAGGAATGATAACACATTTTTTGCATTTAGGTTAAGTACATGGTTTTGGCACCAATCATTTGTCTGTGTAAGCTGTTTTTGTAATATGCCAGCATCATTGGGGGACTCCATGATTGCAGCCAGTTTGCAGTCACCAGCGAACTTGGCAAGCCACATGCCATTTATTTTCAAATGGACTTCTGAGAAATAGATTCCAAGCAGTAGTGGGCTCAGCACAGATCCTTGTGGTACACCACTGGTATTATCTGGTCTGCTGGTAGAGGTTGAATCCACAACTTTGACTGTATGCATTTTGTCGGTGAGCCAGTTAGCTACCCATCTAGTGACATATGGTTTAATAAAATAAAGAGAATGTGAGAGTCATCAAAGTATTAAATAAAAATGTGTATAAAATATGACTGAGGAGCCCAGACCAGAAGCAGAAAACTGTCTTTAAAAACTTGCAGTTTCACTGATAAAGTATGGTCTTCTAGTTTGCTGTGGACTTCTTTAGTTCTCATTTAATGAAAAATACAGATAAAAACAAATTCAGAAATATGAGAAGACAGCTGCTAGCTAACAGACACAAGAATAGTGTTCCCACACAATTTCCCTCAAACTGGAACTTGGTAAGATGGTTCCAGAATATTTTCATATGGCTACTGATCAGATGCTTCGTGTTCCACCTATTTCTCCTTAATTTGGGGACTCATTGTTCTATCGTGCTGTGACATTACCAGAGTTGGATTTTCTACACTAAATCCTTCAGTTCTACATTAAATCCTTCATGTTCTATTTAACGTCTCCATTACTAACCCTGTTTTCTACTTTCCCCCTTTATTTTCTTATTTTTTGTATTGTAAAATTTTCCATATCCAGATGCCTTTGCTTGTATTTCTCTTTGAATATCTTCCTGCTGATTTTTTGTATTGATTAGTAAGGACAGCTATGAAGAGAATGAAGAACGGAAAGGCTGTTGGCCTAGATAACATACCAGTGGAAGTATGGAGATACTTAGGAGAAATGGCATTGGAGCTTTTAACCAGATTGTTTAATGAAATCTTGGAAAGTCAGAGGATTACTCAGGAGTGGAGAAAAAAGTGTTTTGGTACCTATCTTTAAGAATAAGGGTGATGTGCACAGCTGTAGCAACTACAGAAGGATAAAACTGATCAGTCACAGCTTGAAGTTATGGGAAAGAGTAGTGGAAGCTAGGTTAAGAAAGGAGGTGATGATTAGTGAGCAGCAGTATGGTTTCATGCCGGGAAAGAACACTACAGATGCGATGTTTGCTCTGAGAGTGTTGATAGAGAAATATAGCGAAGGTCAGAAGGAGTTGCAGTGTGTCTTTGTGGACTTAGAGAAAGCATATGACAGGGTGAATAGAGAGGAGTTGTGGTATTGTATGAGGAAGTCGGGAGTGGCAGAGAAGTATGCAAGAGTGGTACAGGATATGTACTAGGGTAGTGTAACAGTGTTGAGGTCTGCGGTGGGAGTGATGGATGCATTTAAGGTGGAGGTGGGATTACATCAAGGATCAGCACTGAGCCCTTTCTTATTTGCAGTAGTGATGAACAAGTTGACAGATGAGATCAGACAGGAGGCCCCGTGAACTATGATGTTTGGAGATGACATTCTGAGCTGTAGTGAGAGTACAGACCAGGTTGAGGAGACACTGGATAGGTGGAGATATGTTCTAGAGTGGAGAGGAATGAGGGTCAGCAGGACTAACACAGAATATATGTGTGTGTGAATGAGAGGAAAGATAGAGGAATGGTGAGGATGCAGGGAGTAGAGTTGGTGAAGGTGGATGACTTTAAGTACTTGGGGTCAACAGTTCAGAGTAATGGTGAGTGTGGAAGAGAGGTGCAGAAGAGAGTACAGGCAGGGTGGAATGGGTGGAGAAGAGTGTCAGGAGTGATTTGTGACAGAAGGGTACCAGTAAGAGTGAAAGGGAAGGTCTGCAATGGGGTAGTGAGACCAGCTATGTTATATGCGTTAGAGATGGAGGCATTGACAAAAAGGCAAGAGTCAGAGCTGGACTTGGCAGAGTTAAAGACGTTAAGATTTGCACTGGGTGTGATGAGGATGTACAGGATTAGGAATCAGTATATTAGAGGATCAGCTCAAGTTGGACGGTTTGGAGACAAAGCCAGAGAGGCGAGATTGCATTCGTTTGGACATGTGCTGCGGAGGGATGCTGGGTATATTGGGAAAAGGATGCTAAGGATGGAGCTGCCAGGTAAGAGGAAAAGAGGAAGGCCTAAGATAAGGTTTATGGATGCGGTGAGAGAGGACATGCAGGTGGTTGGTGTGACAGAGCAAGATGCAGAGGACAGGAAGAAATGGAAACAGATGATCTGCTGTGGTAACCCCTAATGGGAACAGCCGAAAGAGGAGAGAGAGTTTTGCTTTCTCCTTTGCATAAATATTGCACCATATTACATTACTTTTTCTTTCCCATGTTCATATTTCTTCTTCAAAAGTCTCATGCTCCACCCATTTCCTTATTTTGGGGACTCATTATTCCATCATGCTGTGACATAACCTGTGCTGGACTTTCTATAATAAATCCTTCACTCCCCTTTATGATCTTATATTTTGTATTGTTAAATGTTCTTATCTGGGTGCCTTTTTCTGTATTTCTCTATCTTTGGAGATGCCTTTTTTCTTTATTGATCAGTTTGGCTTTCTCATTTGCATAGATATTGCACAATGTCATATCTTTCTTTCTTTCCCATGTGTGCGTTTCTTTTTTATACCTTTTAAAATTCTTTAGGTTTTGTTTTTTGTATTTTCACACTTCCTTAGTCACTTCTTTTTGCAAACAGCCCAAGGTTTCTTGGTCTACATAATGTTTTTTATGAATCTATTGTATTAATGAACACAAATTTGCATTTGAATGCTTTGACAGATTTTGTTGTGCATTTAGTTTTCATTCCTCTAATTTCTGTCTTAATCATTTGAATATCTGCTCTCCAGAAATTCTGTGATTCTTGCATTATAGCAACAAACATAATTTCTTTCTTTCTTATCCTCAATAGTCTACTCTGTCATCTTTCTGGCTCTTTTTTGGCCTGTCAGTTTTTGTGTTTTTTTCAGGCTATTACTTTATTCTACAATGGGGGCCATCCTACCCTGAGCCTGGCTTAACTTGATTGTAGGAATGTTTCCATGTCATTCATTGGGTCATGCTAGCACAGTAAGGCACATCAAATCACAACTGAGGATCAGGGAACAGGCTACTGGAGGAGGCAGGAAGTGGACGTGCTATAGGAAGAAACAGATGACACAGGTCAGATACACTGTTAGACCTTACATGGTGCAGCTCAGTACAGACATATTGGACAACTTTATGACTACAGTGTTAGTGAGGCCAAGGACTTACAAGGAAGCCATGTCTAGTGGCCATATAACATTTATGTTACATTTGCAACATGTATAACATGTGAGTTAGAAGAAAATAAGACACCTGACATGTCCTCATGGAAATCTACCACCAGAGGTGAGGGCTGAAATGCAATGTGTGGTAGGGGAACAAAGACATCCAGACAATATTAGCAAGCACATACTCACCATCACGTACCATTATAACAGAAGTACAGCACACTGTAGGTAATATAGGAGTTTTAAGTCTGGCATGTATGAAACAGAGGAAGTGTCATACCAGTTACATTCTCCCTGTGTAGTTAGTTTCTCATCTGCTGTAATGCAGGCAAACAAAGCACAAAATGTTGGTATGCAAAACAGTCATGAATGCAGGCAGAGGTGCATGATGGCATATAGTCCATACTAACAGGATGTGGAGACTCTCATGTGATATACATTACACATGTTGTCCAGATATACCTGTGTACAGAAAACAGTGACACTAATATCATAAATCACAGGTATTATACACAGTACTTCAGCCTATAAACATCGGAGGAAAACAAGTCTGGTCTTTCTGTAGGTGCACTTGCGTGGTCCATGTCTTGTGATGATGTATCTGTAGGTAACAATGGCAAGGATATATCAACATGTCAGTGTACACAACTGTCAGAACAGTTTGCAGAGGCAATAACAGCTTTCGGTCACACTAGCAGTATACGGAAGCACTCACCTGACATCTTTTTCTGCTGTGCAGACATGGATGGACCTGTGCAGATGAACAAAAACGTACACGTGTCTCTGGAAGTATTATGTATGTACCGCATTTGTACAATAATATGCCATTGCACTTACGTTAGGTGTTATCAGCATGTGCGCTCCTATGTTCACGGTGCAGTTCTGCTGCCAGAACGCAAAAATAACACAACATGCGTATGCGTGACACAATGATATGTTATGAGCTAGTGCATATGCAATAAGGTTCAGGAAAGTGTGACATACATGTATGCCCTGGAACACCTGCTTCTATACCTTCACTGGGTATACGGTGATCATAACTGGTAATATGCAAGTACACCATGCAGCTTTTAAGTATCATTTATGCCGTACATAATTAATGAGGTTCTTTATCATTCAAGGTTTGGGAATCCCATTTGCACACTTCCACATAAGCTCTCAAAATTCGATGCATTACCTATAGCGTGATGCATACATTGCTGCATGTGAGCAGATGTGCTACTCCTTACATCTGTGTGTGCAGTCCTATACATGCTGTGCAGCATAGTGGGGTTATGCTGAATACGCAATGGACCTGTATGTTATACTTATGAATTTTGCAGTTAACAGGCTGCTACTGACACAAGAGTTGCACTGTATACATGTGTGGGATGACAGCAACTCACAAATAGCATTTTCCCCATAGTTCATACATAATGCAGTGAGATGAGTAAGTTTTGGGGTTTCTGTATCATGTCTGTTCACCAACATGACATGTCCTTGCCCCTGTACATTCTATGACACTGTTGTATCATGCTGTCACACTGGCATACTGGCTTTGTGTGTGCCATGTATTGGCCATGATGGTGCCATGTTATATCGTATTACTGTGGCATGGGCAGTCCTCCTTTACATACTGCATATACTATCACTGTACTGTTTGTTTAAACACTGTGGAATTACTGCTTTATATAGCAACATTCCAGAATGCCTTCTTTATCCTTTTGTTACATTATAACATGCTTGGATTTGTTCGCATATATGCCCATATTTCGGCAATTGGTGTACATATGCACTGATTTATGTACATGTAGATGTCTTTGCACATATTCTGATCAATACAGAAAACCCATTGTACCTTGGGACTGGGACCATTTCATTTAGTCCATGTTCCTGTGCTGAGCATGTTGTTCACAGGAGTGTCCTTTGCTCAGTCATACCCGTGGTTAGTGATATATATGTCTCACCACAGATGTTTGTTGCAGCTTTTGTAGTATGTTGCAATGACGGTATATATGTGTATGTGGTACTGTTTCCTATTTTGTATACCTATGCCTCTTGCTGTTTTATGGTTGCATATTACTGTGTGTGTGTGTGTGTGTGTGTGTGTGTGTGTGTGTGTGTGTGTGTGTGTGTGTGTGTGTGTGTGTGTGTGTGATTTGTACACAACCATGTTCAGTGCTGTCAGCATTGCAGACAGCCCATGTGACAAACATTTGGCATTTGCTTCAGTGTAGCTTAGGTGGACTTCAGCACCACCCTATACGGTGTACACTTCCATTTGCAATCTGTCCTCTTAGTGTTGTTCTGCTTTATTGTTTGCTTACTTTGCTTTACTGACATTTACTCCTTGGTGTGGGATTGCGTGGTCAACTTCCCTTCTCCCTTTGGCATACATCTTGCACATATGCATGGTGTACATTAACCTTCCTTTGCATTATCATCCATTTTCATATAGTTCTATTGTTACAATGCCACATGATGCCAGTCCTTTCGCCATTATACACATGCAAGACATATGCACACAAGTTAATTACCACAGCAAAGAAGAAAGTAAATAAATAAAATAAAACAAAATGACAGGCTACTGGCCCACAAGAAATTTAAAGTCTCTCTAGTGCCTCAGCTTCTCAGCCTGAGTTACCCCTTGAAGGATGAAAAGTAAAGACGCTACAGAGATTAATAAATTTCTTGTGGGCTAGTAGCCTGCCGTTTTGTTTTATATGCACATAAGTTGCTGGCTGTTGTTCCTGTTATACTTGTGTGTTACGTATTACCTGGAGTGTCTGGTCATAGCTCATCTGTACAACCTGACATTCCTTATATAGCATTATTCATAAATTTCCTATAATTTATTCCATGTCATTGGTGTGTGTGTGTGTGTGTGTGTGTGTGTGTGTGTGTGTGTGTGTGTGTGTGTGTGTGTGTGTGTGTGTGTGTGTGTATATGTGTATTGGCATTGCTTTTTGATAGGTTCCTGCTGGGCCACCAATGAAGGTCACACATACACATCTACACCTCTGTGTTGCCTCTGACATGGCATATATCTGTGACATATTCATTCCATTACATGTCTCTTTGGCTTGTGTACACCTACTTGTGTAATGAGCAGCCAGTTTGTTGCTTTGCTGTAATACTGCTGTTTAGCACTGTGAAGTGTACCTTCATGGTTATTTGCCTTTTGCATACATGGTCAGAGGTTTTGTTCTGTCCTCCACTGGTCTTCTCCAGCATTTCATTGGCTGTATTTGCTCATCTGTGCTGTTGCTTTGCTTACACTTGCACTACTAACAGACTACTTGGGTATTGGTTTCCATATCCATTGTTTACTGTGATCCTTATTTCTTCCCTTCATCACTCACCTGCCATCAGTCATACACATTCAGGTATGACTGTCACACAGTTTGCAACATGTCAGAATGTCATAGTGCATAGGTACATAATGTATTTCTACATTTCACTATGGCTGGTATGCATCAGTAGCCTGTTTGTCCATTTTCCATTGCCCATGTTGTAGAGTGTATTATCTATGTACCTTACCTTTACTTTATGTTTATTTCCGACCTTTGTCTGTCATGTCTTGTGATATTTGTTATATGTTTATACCTGCTGTTTTTTCCTTCTTCAACTCTTACCCTGTCTTTTCCTATCCTTCCATTGTCAAAAAGGGCCTACCCCCCAAAAAAAAATACCCATGCCCCTCTGGCTGTCCCTCAGATTTTCCTATTTCAAAATATATCTTGTGTGTCCCTCTTTTTCACCCATACCTCACATTTGCTTTTCTACCTCCCTGTTTCTTTGAGTGTGTCCATTACTTGTGTTCCCCACATGTCCTACACCCAGTGTTAGCTACTGTTAGCTCTAGCAAAGCGGTACTGATTGCCCTTTGCTTTTATTAATTTTTGTATTTTATGATTTCCATTGGATTCTGGATTTTCTGGTGAATGTATTTCATTACTATATGACTTATGGAGACATCCATAGTTGATTGTTGACCTGCTGGATAGATTGCTACAGCTATGTATTCCTTTAAATGTCCTGCAGCTTGCACTGGGTTTGTATAATTTCTGTGTACTGCACATCAAGGTTTATGATGAACTTTTTCTACAATTACAGATTTGCTGTGTCTGCTAGACAGTGCGCCAGTTGTTGCTCTTCTTTCAGCTTTTCCTGGTTAGGGGTCACCACCGCAGAACTCTGGTCCGCTAATGATTGGCAGCAGATTTTTATAGTGTTGAGGTGCCAGCCCGATGCCCAGCCATCAATGAAGACACGCCCATTCACGCATGTGTTTTGAACGCCACTCAACCACGGGGAGGACATGCAGACTCCACACAGAAGGCGCTCTAGCTGAGAATCGAATGGGAGAACCTCTTGCTGTGAGGTGACAATGCTACCGCTGCAGCATCCCGGCTTCTAGACAGTGCACCAGTACGCTGGGCAATTCTGTTTTGCATCAAGATATTCTAGATTCACTGAGGCATTTTTTCATATTACAGGGTCATCTGCAGCTTTTGCACAGGTATTGGCAAATGTGCCAGATTCCAAGAATATTATGGAATCCAGACAAGAGTGTCTTTGTAAGTGCACAGAATATTGGCTTTATTATATACACAATATCAGCCTTTTTGTCAATGCCACTGTCTCCAACCCATATAACATAGCTGGTCTCACTACCCTCTTGTAGACCATCTCTTTCACTCTTACTGGTACTAATCTGTCACAAATCACTCCTGACACTCTTCTCTACCCACTCCACCCTGCCTGTACTCTCTTCTTCACTCGCCATTAATCTGAACTGTTGAAACTCACCCACCTTCGCCAACTCTACTCCCTGCATCCTCACCATTCCTCTATCCTCTCTCTCATTCACATACATATATTCTGGTTTAGTCCTGCTGACCTTCATTCCTCTCCTCTCTAGAGCATATCTCCACCACTCCAGGGTCTCCTCAACCTGTCCCCTACTCTCACTACATATCACAATGTCATCTGCAAACATCATAGTCCATGGGGACTCCTGTCTAATCTCGTCTGTCAACCTGCCCATCACAACTGCAAATAAGAAAGAGCTCAGAGCTGATCCTTGATGTAATTCCACCTCCACCTTAAACGCATCTGTCACTCCCACTGCAGATCTCACTGCTGTTACCCTACCCTTGTACATATCCTGTACCACTCTTACATACTTCTCTGCCACTCCCGACATCCTCATACAATACCACAACTCCTCTCTAGGCACCCTTTCATATGCTTTCTCTAAGTCCACAAAGACACAATGCAACTCCTTTTGACCTTCTCTGTACTTTTCTAGCAACACTCTCAGAGCAAACTATGCATCAGCATGAAACCATTACTGCTGATCACTAGTCATCACCTCCCCTCTTAACCTAGCTTCTACTACTCTTTCCCATAATTTCATGCTGTGACTGATCAATTTTTTCCCTCTGTAGTTACTACAGCTCTGCACATCACCCTTATTCTTACAAATTGGTACCAAAACACTTTTTCTTCACTCCTCAGGCATC
The DNA here is from genome assembly GCF_019279795.1 of Protopterus annectens. Lineage (NCBI taxonomy): Eukaryota > Metazoa > Chordata > Ceratodontiformes > Protopteridae > Protopterus > Protopterus annectens. Next base: position 717,465,809 of record NC_056745.1, read on the forward strand.
CTCTCATTTTTCCAAGATTTCATTAAACAACCTGGTTAAAAATTCCACTGCCATTTCTCCTAAACACCTCCACGTTTCCACAGGTTTGTCATCTGGACCAACAGCCTTTCCATTCTTCATCCACTTTATAGCTATCCTTACTTCCTCCTTGCTAATCTGTTACACTTTCTGATTCACTATCCCCACATCATCCAACCTTCTCTCCCTCTCATTCTCTTCATTCATCAACCCCTCAAAGTACTCTTTCCATCTGCTCAACACACTCTCCTCACTTGTGAGTATGTTTCCCTCAATATCCTTTATCACCCTTACCTGCTGCACATCTTTCCTAGCTCGGTCCCTCTGTCTAACCAATCGGTACAGGTCCTTTTCTCCCTCCTTAGTGTCCATCCTTTCATGCAACTCTCCATACATCTTATCCTTAGCCTTTGACACCTCTCTCTTTGCCATGCACCTCATCTCCTTATACTTCTATTTTCTTTATCTCTCTGACAATCCCACTTCTTCTTCACCAACCTCTTTCTCTGTATATACTCCTGTACTTCCTCATTCCACCACCAGGTTTCCTTGTCCTCCTTCCTCTGTCCAGATGTCACACCAAGCACCTTTCTAGCAGTCTCCCTTACTAGCTCTGCTGTAGTTACCCAGCTGTTCAGTAACTCTTCACTGCCACCCAGTGCCTGTCTTTTTTGGGTTTTTTTTGTAATTTTTTTGCTTCTAGTGTAATGAATGCTTAAAGCACATATATACAGTATACTAGTTCTCACAGCCTTGCCAGCAGTGGTCAAACAACCATGAAGTAGAAAGCCAGATTGTGACAACAAATGCCTTCGGAAATAATGGATTTGTTAAGGCAACTTACAGTAAAAAAATCAGGTAGGTCTAATAAAATACTTGGATACAAACACCCACACTTTACTAATGGATAATGGAAGTTAATATGGGGGTTGGGAGTTGGTATAATGGTTAAGATGTTTATCTCATAGACACAAGGTACAGGGCTTGAGTCTCGACAGTGAAAGGGAAATTTGCTAGATTTAAAATGGCCCACAGGAGGGCTAGGGTAGTATTTGCCTATGAACCTATAAAAAAATGCCAGAATTTTAATTTAGGTATAAACCCTTTTACCACCCGCTGGATAGTCAGCTGACTCACTGAAAGAACCGAGGAGATCAAAATAGGTGAGAACACCTACACTAAGAAACCAGTCACTAGTGGAGTCCCCATTGCTTGGTACTGGGCCCACTCCTTTTTGCCATCTATTTCTCAAAAGTGGAAACAAATGCTGAAGGTTTATGGCTAAGTTTGCAGAAGATTGCAAGCTGAGGGGTGTTACTGACTCCTCTGCAGAACTAGCATTCTTCAAGAAGGTCTAGCTCTGACTAACAATGCTATTAAACGCAATGCTAAGAAATAATAGTAGCTCCACTCTTGACTGGATCCTAACAACTGACCCTAACCTGTATCAAACTCTACTACCGTACAAGACTCCCTTAGCGACCACCTTTCTATCTGAGTTCTTAGGCACGCTGTTCAGATACTTAAATACCATCTCTATAAAGATTGTTGCAATCGCTCCACTTTCAACAGTGAGACCTTTAATGACATGCTAAACTCTATTGACTGGTCAATTCTGAAACACATCCCTCTAAATGATGCTGTCCTTCATTTCAGTCACACTTTTCTCTCCATCCTTGACTCCCCAGGCAACCCTTCTACCCCCAGCTCGTACCTCGACAAAACCCCCCTTGAAACTGTCACACTTCTAAATTCATACCTCACTGAATCTGTTCACAAACTCACCCACAATGGTTAGAACAATAAACACACAGACCACACTCCACATTTCACCAGTACTCCCTCTTTCACGCTTGACCCCATCCCGACATCTTACATCAAATCTTTCCTGCTTAAGCTGAAGACATGTTCCCCCTCTTATAACAACCTTCCTACCTCTTTCTTAAACTAGCCTCTCACTCAGTAGCCTCCCCTGTCTCTATCCTGATCAATAGATCTATTCAAGGATCCACCATTCCTGATATATGGAAACCATTCTTTATCACTCCATTACACAAGGGAAGCAACAGCAATGAACCATCCAACTACAGACCTATTGCTATCCTCTCTCCCCTATCTAAACTCCTTGGAAAAATCCATTCACAGACAGTTTAAGTACCTTCTAGATAATAACCTCCTAACCCCTAGGCAACATGGCTTCAGATCCCATCATAATAGATCTACTGCCCTACTGTCCTTTACTCAATCTGTTGCTGAAGCCATGGGCAAAATTTTACTGGTTTCTTGCTTCTTTCTCGACCTTTCTAAAGAATTGAATACTGTATCATACTCCAAACATCTGAATAAACTATCACAACTTAACTTATCTCCCTTTACTCTTAAATAGTTTACTAGCTATCTCACTAATAGACAACAATCAGTAAGACAGCAGGCTACCTGTTTCCCTTACTTACCAATCCAAACTGGGGTGCCTCAAGGCTCGATTCTTGGCCCTCTACTCTTTAATATTTTCACAAACCAACTGCATACTTTCTGTACAGCATCCTCCCTGACACACTATGCAGAAGACTCTACCCTTATTACCTTTTCTGGCAGTTTCTTTAACCTCCTCTGTACTACTCAACATAGCTTCCTATCTGTAGAAAAATGGCTAACCGACAACCAACTAATTCTAAATCCCAAAAAACAAAGCTATTACTCTTTTTTCCAAAAACCTTCTCTAACCTCAAAACAGCCTTCACCATTTCTTCTTTCAACAATACCATCTAGACCTGATCCACATACTAAACTTCTTGGTATTATTATCGATGACCAGTTAAAATTTGATACCCATATTCAGCACTGCATCAAACAGACCAATCAAAAGCTTGGCCTACTCTACAGACATAAAAAATACCTAGCCCCTGACTCTAGGCAGACACTAGCTCAGGCCTTCCTCCTTCCATGTCTACTTTATGCCTCCCTATCATTTCACATCTACAATCTACCCTTTTGGCTAAACTTTGTCAATAATACTATAGTGTTTCAAGATTTACTAGTAACCAACCCTATAAATCTCATCACTGTGATGCACTAAAACAACTCCAGTGGCTTGACTTCCCCAGCACCTGCTTCACTCCCAGCTGCAAATGATTCATACTCTGCTCTTAAAACCCTTTTCCTGTCCTGCTCTGTCCTCACTAATGTCACATTATACCCCTTCCAGAACTTACCGCAGCTCTGACCAGCTCCTTCTGGGCATCTATAAACCAAACAAAAACATTGGTAAACTTCTTTACAAATATAGCATTTCCCATGCATGGAGCAAACTCCCCCTTAACATCCAAATCATTTCTAATATAAATCTCTTTAAATCCAAACTTAAAGCATTTCTCCTAAATGCCAACACCTGTCACTGCAATGATCCCACTTAAATCCCACCTTACCACCTTACTACCTCTCACAGTTTTAAAGCCTACCCATTTCCTATCTCATTTGTGTCTCTTTCTGTTGATTAAAAAAAATCTAACTTTATCTAACTTTTGTACTACGTTATTCACATTATTGTAATGTTTTTATAAACTTCATTTTCAGGTGTTTTGTAAATTTATAATGTTCTCATGTAAAGCACATTATTGTAATGTTTGCATAAAACTTTATTGTCATATGTTTTTCTTTTCTGTAACTCTGTAACAACTGTCTGGAGCTTTTCTCATTAGGTCTCCACTGAAAACGGGCCACTGGCTCAGTTGGACTAACCCGGCTAACAAATGATTAATAAATAAGTAAATAAGTGTGTAATTGTACTTGAAGTTAACTATTCTGAATATTTACCATGTTGATAATACTCCCCTAAGAGTCAGCCTAGTGGTCAGGGATGTGGGTATGCAGGAAAGGAATGAAATCCTTTTATGTTTCGCAACTTATAAGTAAAACCATGGCATCTAATGCAAACCAAATGCAAATTAATGGATTAATAATATTAATAATTAATAATGAATTGTTAATTTAATAATTAAATGCGAATGCAAAATAAGCAATCTAAACTAATGAAGGAACTATTCTAGACTGGATACTAGTCTCATACCGTACAAACATTCATTCAGCTAGTACCCTCTCTAACTCTTTAAGTGATCACCTCCCAGCCTACATAACCTGCCTCATCTCTTCTCTCATAAAACAACATCACTTCAAACAAGTCAGGAATCTATCTAAATTTGACCCAGTCACTTTTAACAATATCCCCAAAAGTTTAAAGTGGAATAATCTTAAATGCCTGCACCTGGATGATGCCTTGCTCTCCTTTAACTCCACTTTCCTAGAAATTATAGATAGCCTGGCACCTATTTGAATCAAAAGAATCAGATCTAATCATGCCCCTTGGCTAACTAGAGCCACAAAAAAAATTATGATCTCTAGGGATAGCACTTGCAAGCTTTGGCATAACATAAGAAAAAAGCAGACTTATTAAAGTACAAACAACTCCGCGATCTATCAAAAAAAACATGTAGCTAAAGATAAGAGAGAGTATTGCTTCATCCTGCAAAAGAATCAGAAAAATAACCCAAAGCTATTCTGGTCTTCTGTTAGTACTCTCCTACACCTAGGTACAAAAACTAATCCCTGCCCCTATCCTGACAAATCTTCAGATCAAATAGCAAGCATCGTCAATTCTAACCTCATTGATACTATAGCCAAAATTACAACCACTTTTTCCCAACCACTCTCAACTAATAGCCTCCTAAATAATGCTCTGCTCTCTTTGAACTTACAGCCCCAGTCACCTCTCTCTTCTTCAAATAAATCTAGTCATACTGCTTCATGTAATCACACCCCATCATCCACTTATTCTAACCTATCCAAATCATCTTCCTTGCCAGAATTCAGGGTCTCCACTGTTCCTACTGCAACTATCAAAAAACATCTCGTGAAACTGAAGCCCTGCTCAAATGCTGCTGATGGCATACCGGCTAAATTTCTAAAAATTGCTGCTGATGCAATTGCCTATCCCATTAGTGTTCTTATAAACAGATCTATACAAGGATCCAAGAATCCTATGTCTTGTGCCTGTGGAAAAAAGCAATCATACTACCTCTTCATAAAGGAGGGATAGCAACCGATATAACAAACTTTAGCTATACCATCACCACTCTTAGAAAAATGTGTACACATGCAACTTTTGCACTTCCTTCTCAAGAACCAAATCCTTTCTCCAACACAGCATGGTTCCAGACCAGGCCATAGTACTTCTACTGCTTTAATATCCTTCTTGGACATAGTCAACAAAGCCCGTAACTCAGGAGACATTGTTTCTACTCTATTCTTAGACCTGTTATAAGCCTTTGACACTGTTTCTCACTCTCTCCTCCTTTCTCAACTCTATAACATAGGTCTAACCACTCCTTTTGTCAGCTGGTTTAAGAGCTACCTTACTGACAGAGTGGAAGCTGTAAAATGGCAAACCTCTGTATCCCCATACATTCATAACCCAACCAGCATTCCCCAATGTTCTATATCAGGCCCTCTACTATTTAATATTTTTATTAACAACCTCCATCTTTCAAATCACCAAGGGTCGTTAGTTCAATATGCAGATAACTCAACAATTATCTGATCTTCTGACAATCCAACTGAACTGCAGCAAATAACCCAAACTGGTTTTACTTCCATTGAGACTTGGCTCCACAATAACTACCTCTCTTTAAATCCAAGCAAAACTAAGCTCATTATTTTCACCCCAAAGAAAAGCACTCTCATTAATAAATCTCAATTCTACATTCTTTCCCTAAACAGCACAAAGACTGAACTGGTTACACATACTGAACTGCTATAATCATAATCATAATTGATGAAGACCTACAATTTGACCTACATGTACATAACATCAGCAAGACCCACAGAAAAGAAGGACTACTCTGTAGGAATAAGCATTTCCTCTCCCTCTCCACTAAAAAGTGCTAGCTTCAATTTACCTACTTCAATGCCTCCTATATGGTGCAGCTGTACTAACCAACCTACAATCCTCACTCAAAAACAAAATAGAAACTTGCTATAACAAGATAGCAAAATTTGCTGCATCCAATCTCCAGTCCACCCACAACTGCATTCCTCTAAAAATACTACATTGGCTTGAGGTTCCCCCATCATCTTATTTTACTTCACCTTACTATCATATACAAACTTATCACCAAACCTCAGATTTGTCCTGCTCTACAGTCACTATTCTCCCATTATAACCCTAATAGTTCCCTTAGATCAGAAAATCAACTTATCCAAACTCATAAACCTAATCTACAAGTTGGCCAGCATCTTTACTCATGGGTCTTATAAACATTTACACAACTCAATGCACTTCCTCATTCAAATCAGCTCTGCGGGCATATCTCTATTCTAAATGGATCTGTAACTGCTCTATGCCTCCTTCTGCAATAACTTAGACCTAGTTGACCTCTGACCAGAAATTCAGCTGTATGAGACTCTCATTTATAATTCTTATGAATGTTTCTCCTGTTTTATGTTGTTTTCTACTATTAGATTGCACTGTTTTGAATGTATGACTTGTATAGTGCTAGATACTCCTGTGTAATTTCTGAGGTGCTTTTCTCTTCTTGCCTTATACTGTATTCTGCTTTTGTTTTATATAGAGATTTGCTATTGTATTAGATACTTTATTTGTATTTTCTTTGTGGAGCTTTTCTTCCCAGGCCTCCGCTGAAAATGGGCTCTGCTTGGCCCGGTGGACTTTCCCAGTTAACAAATGTCAATAAATAAATAAATAAATAAAGCTAGGTCCAAAGAGGTCATTATCTCACTGCAGTCTGCCCTTATCAGACCAGTCATTGAGTATAATGCTCCCTTTGATATGTACCTGACCAGGCATATGCAGCAATTAGAGTGACGTTAGAGGTTCCTTACAAAAAGAACACAAGGCATAAAATATTGGCCTTATGCTGGGTGCCTTAAAGCCCTTTCCCTCTACTCAGTCTCCTATAAGGCATCCACAAACCCCACACTTATGAATCTCCTACATATGTGTAAGTCAAAGAGTACCACAAATACAAGGTCTAGGGACCTGAATTTTGTCTGTGACTTAAACAGAACTTGCTGGAGAGACAGATGTGTGCCCCAGATACTGCACTTCCCATGGAACAGGCTTCCCATCCATCTGAAGCCTGGTTTGTTTATTATCCACTTTAAGGGCAACCTAGGCTAATGGATAGGGAATAGGACATTTACACTGGGCCTAGTACCCATGGCCCTTATGGACACATGTATCTTATAAATGCCTGGCTCTCAATGTCCTGTTTGTATACAGGACATCAGTATTCCTTTTTGAAAACCTGATTAGCCATATACTCTCCTTACATGGCCCTAATATAGTGGCTGTAAACCAAATCAACTTTCTACTGTAGTTGCAAGGCAAATTTTTCTCTCACTTAAGCACATGCTTTATAAACCCACCAAAACTGAATAGCTGTCCACTGAACTCAAGCATCTTTTAACTCTTAGAGATGAGGCATGGCTTGATAAACCCATCAAAGCTGAATGGCTATTCACTGAACTCAAGCATCTTTTAACTCTAAGGGATGAGGCATGGCAAAAATGGAAACAGACCCCCACAACTGACAGCCTCACCTCCTGTGTAGTCATGCTTAATCTACCCAAGAGGTCCATCTGAAGATTCAAATGAAATCTTCAAACAAATAAACTAATTACCCCAAATATTTTTGGAAAGAGGTTAACTTACTGGAAGAAAGCCTCCTCAAGATACCAAGTCTAAAAATACCATTCAGTGTGTTACAGCAGAAGATTTCCATAAAGAATTTAGTATCCTCCCATCAATTAACTCCACACCTCCCACAGATCATGGATTGCCTATCCTGCTGCCATTCATCCAACTCTTCCATTTCAAATGCATACATCCCAAATAAGTCTCCATTCTGCTTGAAAATATTTTTATTGCACCCTTCCTGAATCTGACAACATAACCCCCTGCTTCATATATCACTGTAGACAGCATCAATGTCATCCTCTCATCCACATATAATCTATGTCTCACATAAAACATCACAACACACATTTGTAAAACTGCTCTAATTAACCCCATCCTAAAGTCAACCAACCCAAAAGATATATCTCACTTTCATGCAATATTCATCCTCCCAATTCTGGGCAAACTTCCTGAAAAGGTAGTCTATTCTAGCCTGGACAAAGTACTATGACAACACTTGTGTCCCTAACTGATAACATCTCCTCAAACCTCTGATGTTGGCCACCTCACAGGTGTCATATTGATAGACCTTACAAGAGCATTTGACCTGTTTTGCATACTTAGTTAGGCTAGTTTTGTGCAATAGCAACCATGCATTTGGGTTACACACATTTGAGTTCATATCAATAGTAATGTAACCCTTGCACTGGAAAATGGTAGACATTCCACTGCATGATTTGCTGGTTCCAGTAGAGTCCGGACCATGGCTGCCTCTCCGTATTTGAGAAACTCACTTCCATGAAAGGTGGAACTTTATACCCTCAGCTGATATGATTTGCTGGTTCCAGTAGTGTCCGGACCATGGCTGCCTCTCCGTATTTGAGAAACTCCCTTCCATGAAAGGTGGAACTTTATACCCTGAGCTGAAAGGATTTGACCTTTCCCCTTCTTGGATTTGACAGATCTTGAACTTCTCCTTGAGCTCTCCATCAGGCATTTCCTCCAAAGTCTGTTTCACTTATCCCTGTTAGCAACACTGAAGTCTGTAAGTAGTCTAACACCCTGACTGATAAAGAAGAGGATGCACATTTTCATTTTTATCATCTCATCCATAGCTCATATTTCTCTTAAGGTTGGATGCTTGGAGACTGTGGACTTGGCTTCCTCTTAAAAATTTCAGCAGACATCATCATGTCTGAGTTTATGGGTTCTGTAGCCACATCCACCAGTTCAAAGAGAATAAAATATTCTGTTCTTTTATCCTGAGTACGGGGTCATGGTATTACCCTGTTTTCATATCTGTTTTGAATTGAGGTTTGATAGTCAGAGCTTCATCACAGGTATCTCTTAGGCCATATATTTGTTGTCTAGTTAGTGATTTTTTTTTCTTTTTAGTGCTGGTCATTTACCAAGTTTGACTAGCATGAATGACTGAACCCCAGTTGATAAAGTTACTTGATTATGTACTGGTAGCCAGTTGAATCTTTTAATCAATATGCAGTCATGTGTGTTATTGCCAATCAGAATGAGAAATTGCAAGGTTTTAATAATAATCTTCATTACCATGTTAAGACCTTTTAGCATGTACTGCCAGCTGTACTGATTCTTATGTAACCCTAAATGTATGTGTGTCTGTGAACACTTGTTACACAAAGTCACTTACCACACTGCAGCAGAGGTTTCTGAATCCAGTCCTTGGTTTGTTCTGGGGGACCATATCAGCTGTTTGTCCAAAATGTCAACTGGAATGAAAACATCAACCAAAGTTCACAGAATTTATTTCTTCAATCCCCATAGTGTTTCACATAAAAATGAAAATATTAAGATCTCAACATAATTACTAGAGAACGAAGCTTAAGTTCTAGCCACACTTATCTTCTTTTCTGGATAAATACGTCTAAATAATGCAAGTTTTTTCTTCTCTTTCTTCCCTTTTTAGTTGTCTTATGTTATGCGTAAAATGATTGTCATATAATAGGAATTATTAATGAATAGATTATAAGTTTAATGTACGTCTGAAATACTACATGGAAAACGTAAGTAAAGTAAATGGTTATTAGATATTATTATTATTTTTATCTGGAAAACATAGATGAGAAACTAATTACATATTTGATGACATTATTTAAAGTTGTGAAACTAAAGGATGACATGTCATTGTAACGAATTTTAATTTTTGTAAACTGTTACGTTTTCTCATCTAATTAAAAGAAATAAATTACTTGGCTTTTGAAAAATCCTGTAATGCATTTGTTTTTTTGAGACAGGAGGTATGTATTATGGGTGGGGTTCCAGCTAATGACATATGGGGTGCTACAAGAAGGGGAGAAGCTGGTATGGATGAGATCAAGAGTTAGGACAGTGAGTTAATAAATACAAACTCAAGGAATTTCTGGATGTATTTATTGGTAGAGGTATCAGTTTTCCATTTGATTGTATGGTAATTAAATTCTGCCATAATAAGAATATTAGTTTTAATGGAAATTATTTAAGCTATATAGGGAGAATAGGGGAATCTAATCACTCCTTGATATTCCCAGCTCCATTCATCCCCTCACAGTAATGGTTGGAAGATATGGTTGCACTTTATTTCCAAAATGGAAGAAACATGCCAACACACCTCAAATACGCAGTCCATACAGATTTATCAGTTACAACAGATTATGCAAAGGCACTTCCTAGAGTTGTTTTAGGGGTATAGTCAGAGACATATGTATCAAAGGAAAGCACTGAGAATACCTTGTCATTTACTAGGACTTTCATGTCTCGTTTACAGATAATGGCTTCTGGAGTGGAACATTGACATTAATTAAGGTTATTTACAACATCAGCAGCAACAACAAAAGGTTATACTACCTTCTGTTGTCATCAATCATATTTCACAGTAATGGAAAACTAGAAAATGTAATCATTTTATCACAATAATGGAACACTTTTTTTAAATTTTACTTTGATAATAAGACATATTTTATTAATAGAGTTGTGCAGATAAATGTTAAACTAACTAGCAGAGCTGATAGCTGGGAAAAGTAATCTGTTGCATATGGACTGTTAGAATTGCCTGAGAAAGTTTTAACTCTGCCATTAACTTTTTAAAGCTGAAGTCCACCCAGGATTCCATTTTATGGCCTTTACTATTCTCCATATTTATTAATAGTGTAGCAACTGAACTGCTGGGTCTCACCCTTGCGTTGTACACTGTCATTATTTTCTAATTAGAGAGGTAACTGTGACTGGCTAAGGAAAACAATTAACCCTCAACTCTGGCAAAGTAACATGCATGTATTTGGGACCTCCCAGTATATGGAAAAAACATGCCATTTGTGCATTAAAGCTCTGTGTGACCACCAGCTCTTAAGAAACCTTTCTTAAATGACATGTAATCAATGGCACCCAAGGTAAGTTCCAGCCAAAGGTTAGTTACAAACATGCTAACATTCTTACTCCTGAAGCTAGCCATGCCAGGAGGCTAAGTGATTTTAATTCTAGAATGAAATATGCCTTTCCAATAGTAGTTTGACATACTGTCCATAGTACGGAGGTCTGCAAATTCTCACAAAGTCTGTCATTTTATTCTCTTGCCAGTAGCTGGGAGTACCATTGCCTGTCTCTAAAGAAATCAGGATGGTATTCTGATAACAGCAAAGCCAGATGTCTTCTGGTTACTAATGCATTTAATTTGCTACACTTCCACTTGAACAGTGTCTGCACCTTACCAATAAGCTTGTCATAGCATCCCAGTAATACCCCTATAGGTCAAATGTTCAAGCAGCACTGTCCCTCAAAAGGCATTCCTTCAGTTTGTCCACTGAGGAGACAGCCTGTAGCAAACGTATTCATGCCAGCTGGAACTGGCTTCCTACTTACATTAAAAATGAAATGAAATAGACTTGTGCAGATTTTGAGGCAAAACTGAAACATCCTCATTTTAGAATTGTATAAACTGAGTCCATTTAAAGGCAGGGCAGTGCACAAATTTACTCAGGAACTTCTCTTTCACTGGGTCAAGTGCACATCCATCCATAGGTACGATAAGTGCAAAGCTACAATCTACAGTAGTGTTCTGTCTTATTACGTCCTGTAGAATGTAAAAGTTAACATGGCAGTTTCAGAATTGCTTTAGCCATCTAGTAGTATAAACATCTGTGATTCCATTGTGCTTTATAATAGAAATTCTTTGACATTCTCACTTCTTATTATTCTTTTTAGTTAATTGCAGAGTTCTTTTATTTACCTTTTTGCAAGTTTTCATTGTAACATTTTTCAGGAAATCCATGGTCATCATTTATTATCCTATTTACCCCTGACTATACTTATGTCTAAACTTATTTATCCATGTCTGTTCTTATTTTAAATTAATTAGTTGTTTTTGTCTTGCCTATGTTCTGGTTCATGGCAGAAAAGTGTCAAGAAATTGTTCACTTCTCCAGTTTTCAAACAAGCAAAGAAATAAATAAACAAATAAAATAAATACATCTTGCTTTTTGTTTATGTTTAGTAAATAAATAAATATTTTTAAAAATAAAGAAACAGGTGAATGTCTGTATTTTAAACTGACTGTGAGATAACAAAACCAAGATGTGTCTTCTAACTGACTCCATACAAAGGTAGAAAGGGCTTTAATGTAAGCTACCCCTTTATCTGGAGTTGTATGACTTATGATGACACTGTGTCTGCTGTTTCTCCTGAGATTTCTTAACATGGATCACTATTTATTTTCTAACAGGTGTTATGGCAGTTTCACTATGGATGTTGTTGCTAGTGTGGCTTTTGGTACTCAGATAGATTCCCAACACAACCCAGAGGATGCTTTTGTGAAGAATGCCAAGACGTTCTTTGAATTCAATACATTTGGGCTTCGAATGATGCTAGCAAGTAAGTCTGATCCTGAAACTTTTTGATTTTTTACATTTTTCGGTGTGTGATTTGCAAAAAAAACAAACCATAATTTGGAAGCATAAGAGAGAAACTGTCACAATCTCTCCCTTAGTGATGGCAGTTTTGGACAGTTAGTTAAACTAATAAACTAAGTGTGTTGTTCTTCTACCAGCAAGTGATGTAATGGTGAAATGGACATTTGCTGGAGGTGGGAGATCCTTTAACCCTGGAACAAGCACAGTGTCACAGGAAGATTGACATGTTAGTGGTTGCAGGCAGACTGTGATTAAGTTTTCTACCCAGACATCGCCATAAACAGCCACCCACATATATCACCACATCATTCTTTAAAGTCAAGTGTCTAACTGGGTGTCGGGGTGTGCTGAACCTTTTGTGAAGCTCAGTAGTAGCATGGTATTGCAATGATTCATTCAAGTGATTGATTGGCTGATTGATTTTTGGTTAACTGGAGTAGATGATTTATCATGCTGTTATGTGTTCTTTTCATCAGACTCCAGTTAGCTGTTTTCTGTGGACTGCAAAATTATACAATTTCTGTTTTCCCTAAAAAGGGCCATTTTATTGTTTTATGCATATATATATATATATATATGGATCTACTTTGAATGATCAAAATTACAAAACTTCAAATCTTATATGGGCGGGACCATATGTTCGAAATTTTGTAATTTCGAACATTCAAAAAACCAAAAAAACAAAAGCAAATAATTAAAACACATTTATGCAGGGGGGCAAGCCCCCCTGCACTCCCCCACACCCTTGCTATTAATATATACCAACTCCAAGATCGCACTACAGTGAGAAAAAGGGAATATTCTCATTTTGCGCTTTATGGAGATCTCCGTTTAAGTGTTCGGAGTTTTAAAACTTCGATCATATGGTTTTGGCCATATGAAATTCGAAGTTCTGAAACTTCAATCACTTAAATGGAACAAATATATATATATATATATATATATATATATATATATATATATATATACATACATTAATGTAGAAAATAAGCATTTCTTGCTATCTAAGGTCTTACAGTCATAAATTTGATTGCAGTAAATTGGATATGTATGTGTGTGTGTGTGTGTGTGTGTGTGTGTGTGTGTGTGTGTGTGTGTGTGTGTGTGTGTGTGCGCGCACGCTCGTGTGTGCTCATGTGATTGAAAGAATCTCTGATTCAGGGGCACTGTATGTCTCTGAAAGAATGCTAGACTGTTAATACACTGTCAGACCTGATCACATTGGTGTTTGGTTTACGAGCTCATGCATCTCTGCCAGAGCAGTTAGGTCTGAAAGTACAGTATTCATTTCAAAGACATGGCAATGAGCTGCTAATGAGGTGTTTCTCTGGGGCTTTATGGGGTCTCAGAATCAGAGATTCTCTCCATCGCACTAATTGCGCTGCCCGCATTGGCCATTTAGCACAAGGGGATATAATCTGCCCATGTCTCAAAATTTAATTTACTAAGTGTCATAAATTTACTAAGACTTAAAGTAATAAAGTGTGAAATAAACTGTTTCACATATGCCATAGTAGCAGGAAAGAATTCCTTAAATATATGTTCTTTGCTAACAGTATTGGTTACCTTGCTTAGGATTTGAAGTAAAAATCTCAGTTCAGTCTTCCTTATAAGGCTGAAGCCCTATCTGTTTTCACTGTGAGCTGCATCATTAGGAGAGAGCTGCATGTGAGCTGTAAGCACAGATTTTAGTAGCTTTATCATTGCTTTTACTGCAGTCATTACCCATCAGAAAAGCTTCTGTTTTAGATTGCAGAACACAAAAGCTGCACAACAAAATGTGAAGTTCAGTTAGACAGCATAAGGTTTTTCTATGGTTGCAACACCAGCCAAACAGTTATTTTTATACCATATTATTTGCCAAAGAAAACTACTTTTTGGATATGCAGGATCATGTATTCTGTAACTAGGTTTCTTAACTACTGAATCAAAAACAGTCCTTCCAAGAGCTTTTAACTATCCATCCATAAACCAGCAAACATACTCTGCAGAAATATGTCATCATCAAGGCAAGCTCTTATGAACTGATAATTTCTTTGTCAACTAGAGGTAGAATTCAACTCAAATTGGTTCTTACAAATATTGCCTCAATATGCTTTGGACCTAGTATTACTCCCTCAGTGATCAAATTAGGATACCATACCATTATTTTCTGCTTAGGAAACCAGCCCAAGACATGCACAAATCATACTGCCTTTAGAGAACTTTACAAGACAAAATTCCTACTATTAGCTGTTAATCTGAAACATTTTGAATGCTGTCTATCCCAAGAGGACCGATGCTTATACCATTATTTTCTATTCCAAACATTTTTATTGATCTTGTTGTTGACCAAGTTAATCCCATTGACTAGTAGCCTCTTTTCAGGGGAGACCTGAGGTGGAATTTATCCTACTTGGGGATATTTGGCAAGGGCATCTGGGAACTTCCTCTACTTTTTCATAAGTGCCATGGGATCTTTTTCATCTACCTGAGCTACCACCAAGTCATGGAGATGGGACCTTGAGTGTGTCTCACTTGAAGGATGGCATACTCAGGAGTAAAGCTCCCGATAATCCTGCACTGCAGTTCCAGCAATCCAGTCAGATGGAGTGAAAGAAGAACCTACAGCCTTCCACTCTTCCAGCACCAAAGGCAAGTGTGCTACCTGTTGTGCTACTGGCACTGCTATTACCACCTAAATTCCTGCATTTGAAGCATGTGTCTTCATCCACCACATTTACAATGCCTAGTTAAAAACATCTCCCCAAGGATGGAACACAAGTCTCTAAAAACTCACAAAAGGAAAAAAAAACCTTTGGCCCAAACTAATATGTATTAAACCCTCCCACCCACACATGAGGATGTAGGGTGGAGGTTTTCTTATTAATTTGGCTGCTAGGTGGAGAGAAGGTGTGATTGTGTAGAAGTTTGTACAGTTTTGAGCAAAATAGTAGGGTGACCCTTTGACTGGTAGACATTTTGCTGCTCTAGGGTTTTATAGTGGTGTTCTTGTTTTGGTGAGAGTGTCTTGAATTTGCAAATTTTATTGATGATTGCTTGAATGAGTGTTAAGTTCCTTTTTGAGGCATATGGTATTAATGTAAGGCCTTTTCTTATTGCTAAATTGGAAGCCTTTGAGAGGAAGGTATAGATCTTGTTGTCACAGAATAGAAAGAGATCTTTTTTTTTTATGTCTTGCGTAGGTGGAGGGTAAAGATAAGAGACGGATATTGCTAGAGAGCTAGATATTTGAATGAGTTTGTATTTTCTATTGATATATTGTATTTATGTACCCCTGGGATCCCACCTGTGTCCCTGCTGGACAGGGGAAACAAATGCTGACTTTGAGGGAACATGGGTGAAATTCTCGGCTAGGCTTATAAGGGCCTCTGGGCCAATAGCCTAGTATCATCCTATGAACATATCAGTTATTTGTAATGAATGTGTGATTTTAATAGTTTTGTTTGGTTCCAAAAAGTATTGTTTTTTGTTTTTCTGTTTTTGCTTTTAGGTGAGTTAAGTAGAAATATTTTTTTTATTATTGATCCAGTGGATTGGAGAGGGGAAGTCAGATTGAAATTGTTTTTGTTGTAATACTAGAATTTGAATTGAGTGGAATAAGACTTTGTCATCAGCATATAGTAAGAGTGGGAGGTGAAAGAGATCTAAGGGTAGTTTGTTGATTTAGACACAAAACAGTAATAGTGCTAGAATGCATCCTTCTGAAGCACCTTGCCTCGGGCTGGTTAAAAGTGAACATGAGAACTACTGGATTTTAATACAGAAGTAGTGATTTGAGAGACAAGTTTGGAACCATGTTAGGGTGTCAGGGCTAATGTCAATATCAAGAAGGTGGAATGTTAGTACTGTGTGATCTAGTAGATTGAATGCTTTTGTAAGACTGATAAAGATGGCTCCTTTCAGTTGAGCTTTTTCTGTCTCTAGTAGGATTTCATCTGTAAAAGTCAATACTTATGTTTGCATACTGCACACTAACCAAAATCCATGTTGTTTGCTAGACAGAAGGCTTTAGTTGCTTATATGTTGTGTAATCTGCGTGTATATAATTTTCTGAATACACAGTAAATGCAAAAATACTAGTAAAAAAACACAAATCGAAAAACTGCAACGCCGCAGAATAGGAACCACACAAACACCACAGGAACTAAAGCAGCAGAAATGTATTCTGGTACCTCAGCCTTTTGCCTTCTTGGAATAACTTAATTTAACAAATGCCATGACATTTATACATCAAGGGGTTGGAGTTAGTATAGGAACAGTTAGTACGAAGAGTATAAGAACTGAGGATGGGAAGGAGAAACTATTTTTTGTTACTAGATTTTCTTCTTTCTCCAGCACTTTGGAAAACATAGTTAATGTTTATGGTGTGTAGCTAGTTAGGAGGCATCTATTGGACATCTTTTTCCTAAACATATTACTTTTTCCTATGGGAGATATAGTAAATTAAAGGAATTATTGAATGGGGAGGGATTCAAAGTGAAATTAGTGGGTAAAGTGGGAATGTAATTTTGTGGTAATTGTTCTGTTTGTTGCAGAGTCAAAAATGTGGATGGCATCATGATTAATGGCAGGAAGTATAAAGCCAGGGAATATTTTAATTGTAATTCTTTTGGTGTGATTTATATCATTGGATGTGAATGTAGTGAAACCTGCTAGTATATTGGGCAAACAAAGAGGAAAGTCAGGGTGCGTATGTTGGAACATTTGGGGGATATAAGGAGATGGAAAATTGATAGCCCAGAAGCAGCACATTTTATATCTAAACACAAAGGTTCAGCAAATGGTTTATTTTTTAGTGTTTTGGAATGACCTAATGTCACCAAAGGTGGGAATTTTAGAAGGGAATTGAACAGATTAGAATGCAGAATGATTTAAATTGTCATACTTTGTACCCTAGAGGGATGAATGTAGATAGTAATATAACTTTATAAATATTATGAAATGTTTTGTTTAATTTGTTAGATACATTATGTGGAGATATAGTAAATATATTAAATATATAAAATGTCGTATATATTTTTTACAAGATTTATTCATACAATTTAAAATACAATAATAATAGTAGTGTATGTGAATTTTTTTTTACAGATTATTATGTAGGGCGCAAGTTTTTCATTATAAAGATGGAAATTTGCAATTTAGTATTTGCAATTTCTAATGTTGGATTCTTCTGTCTTTCTAACTTTAACTGTTTAACATACTTAATTGTTTAATTGATGGTGTGTCATTGGGTGATTTCAAGTACTTGGTGTATAAATGGAATGGCATTTGTTAAATTAAGTTATTCCAAGAAGGCAAAAGGCTGAGGTACCAGAACAAATTTCTGCTGCTTTAGATCCTCTGGTGTTTGCATGGTTCCTCTTCTGCGGTGTTGCAGTTTTTCTATTTGTATATAATTTTCTCTAGTATTTTTTCAAGGGTAGGGAGGATGAAGCCTGAATGGTCGTGGTTGAGTTTAGAAGGGTTGGATTGTTTGAAGTGGGTAGATGGAGTCTCTGCTCCAAGAAGTTTGTCAGTTTTAATTGTTTAAGAACTATCTGTTTTTGCTTGATTGTAATAATCTTAATGTAGAACTGGGAAGCTAAGAGTGGAGGTTCAGCATTGGTGGTAGGACTTATGGTGTTGATCTGTACTGTAGGACGGTTGCCAAATTCTGAGAGGAAGTTTGTAGAGAAGAATATCTGTGAAGTATTATTTGAAGTAGTAGGAATACTTACCTTTATCTGATTCACCTCCTCCAGAACTTTTTATTCGCCAAAATTGCCGAGCCATCACATATTCATGGTGTCAGGACCCTGGATTAAAGCTAAACACAACAACTGTGATATTGTATTCTGTGAAAAACAAAAACACCACTGCAACTACCACATAAACTTCACCATCTCATAAATAGTTACCGTTATTAGAGACCCAGACATATTTGTAATCAGTGAAGTCTCCATTGACCACCATGTATTGGTTATTGTTAAGAAATCTTTTAGCTGGCTGAGCTGATTGCTAAATACATAACCTGCATGTCAAAAGAAGTCAGCGTCCCTCTAAGTTCCATTTTTGTTAGACCCATACTTGAATATAATGGCTCTTTGGCATGTACCAGTTAAGGCATGGCATCCAACTGGTTAAATATCAAAGTTTCCTCATATAGAAAATCTGATGTATGAGCTACAAAGAATGAGCAAATGCTGCATCTCTCCACTATGTATATTACTGACATCTGTGTAGTTTCCTCTTACCAGACAGCAAACAATGCTGTCCTGTTTGATTTCTTAAATGTTCAGAAAAGTGGAAATACCACAAGTACCAATTATAAGGTGCTAAAGGTATATTGTAATGTAAAGGATTCTGTTGACAGAATTGATATCACTCCCACAGAATCTCCTAAATATGGAATAAGCTTCCTCTGCATATCTTCTATTTTTACATAACTGATAATCATACAGTGTGCTTTTAATATTAGTTTGAATAATATAAAACTTAATATTTTGTTTTTGTTTTTCTTTTTAGTAGCGTTCCCATTTTTGATTCCTGTTCTCCGTAACATGCCTAGCAAAAAGGGAGCTGAGATGAATTCATTTTTTTTGCAAGCAGTAAGAAAAATGATTGCTTTCAGAGACCAGCAACTGCCGGAAGAGGTGAGACTCAAATGATGTGTTATTTTTTAAGTATTTGTGTTTATATACTAGTGCTATTATTTATTTATTTATTTGACTGATGCACATAGGGAAAAGCTACTTTTAAGTAATGAGTAATGTTTATTTGCTCAGTACAATTCTGCATTATGAATGCAGCAGTCGAAGCGGAGTAGTTAGTAACCTTGAATCCTCTTTCTCAGTCATCTTTATCTAACTCTTATGTCACCTGTTCTTCCTTCCCCAATACTTCCTCCCTATCTTTTCTTTCTCCATAATTGCTTCCACCCATTCCCTTTTTTTCTTTTGTAAATACTCTCTCTGTACATACTGTTAATAAATAAAGTGTTGTAAAATTGTCTGTATCATAAAATATTGCTAAAGTTATATTACGTCTGCTAGTTTGCTATTACTATTTTATGTATCTACCAATGTTACTTAGTGTACCAGTGTATAATAGCTTCCTTTGAGTGATCAGATATTTTGCTCAATTTGCAATTCCCAGATTGAGGCTAAAAACTGTCTGGTTGGATCAGTGCCCTACCTCAGTCAACAAACAGTAAATAAAAAAAAATAAGGCATTGGACTCTGAATCCATTTTGGCTTCCCTGTTTGCTTTTACATACTCTTGATTAACTGATTACAGATGTTCACCATTATTTCATGATGGTCTTATCTTAGGTATCAAACTGACAATAAAGCATAGGCTGTTCTTACTCCCCACTCATGTTTATACCATCTACAGCAAACACAATGATCACAATCACATATTCTTTAGCCCAAGAGTAAAATCAAAGTGAGGAATAAATTTTCTTTTTTAGATCTTACCATGAAAACTCTGATGCGGTACATGATATACGTAAGAAAACAGCTTGGATAGTGCACTAATTGAATCTTCTTCTCAGGATGCTTTTGAGTTCTATGATGGTATTTTGTGTTATTTTATCTTATATTTATTTAAAGGTATGTGAGATGGACTTAAAGGCCTTTTGCATAATCATAAGCGTTTACAGTTTATAAAATATCAAAATATTTATGTAGGAATGATAATATTATGCAGTATATCAGGAAAATAAGTACTCAAAGTAAACAAATGTATACATTATACAAAATGCTGTAGTCAAGGGCACCAGTTAAGAACTTCTCCAAATAAGAGCCTGCATTCCTTAGGAGTTGACACATCTCCATCTGTTGAAGGAAAAGCTTTAGCTGGACTAAAAAGACAGATAGAGCAGAATACTTCCTGATATTACCCAGGATGGAATGTTTACGATCTCTAATACAGGAGGCATTTGCAATGTGAGTGAGAAGGTAGAACAAAATGTTTAGAGATGTAGCCAGCAAATCTGCTGATCTCATTGAACTAGTGAATTGTTTCTTCGTAACAAGCTGCCCTAGAAAACTGCAGTAATTCATGTTCATTGTCATATGGAATAAGGTTCATATGTGAAAGGCTGTTGTGTTAGTTATGGGTTGCTGTTGTATCCAGTTTTAGAGGTGGTAAAACAGTGAACATGCTTCCTGCTTGCCTTGTCATGAATCTGCAGAATTTGCTTGTAATGTTTGTAAGCTTTTCTTATTATAAGCTGAAGTGTCACTAACAGTTGGGAAGACATACTGTAGTGTAGTATGCAGTATCCCTTCCCAGTGGCTAACTTAAAGAGAGGAAGGTTATGTATCCATCCAAACACCTGGATACTTTCTGGTCTGGATATTCCACAGTACACTGCCATCAGGACCAACAATAACCATGGAGTCATTGCATGTAGGGGAAGTTGCCTGATGCCCTGGATAAATTTTTCCCTTGTTGTTATGAATACCCATTTGGGTCTCCCCTTGGAAAGAGGCAGTGTAAGTAAACAGATACAAAAATAAACATGCTGAGCTATTTTTATTGCCAAAAAGCATAGATTTGGTTTTCCCAAATTAACTTTTAAGCTTAACTGCTCTTCAAACCTGCACAGTAAGGCTAATGTGGTATTCAGTAATCCTATGTTAAGTGATGTGGAATCTCCAGATGCTCACATAATCAGATTATCTGTATAAATTAACATATTGTAATAGCCAGGTGAGATAGCCCAGGTGTCAGAGCACACAATGAAAAGCAGATGACCAAGTAAAATGCCTTGAGGCATGCCTGACTTTATAAAGTGATATGGAGACTGCCCCTATTCAAAGATTTCACTTGTCTTTTGTGAAAGCAGTCCTGAAACCATTTCAGAGTAAATGCTCTCAGTCTATTACTGGAGAGCGTTTTTAATTTGTATGTTATGATCTGCAGAGTCAAAGCCATTGTATAGGTTTAAAATACTGGTTCTAGTATAAATTATAGCATAACGCCTGTGAAAGTCTTAACTAGACTAAATTATTCAGTTTGAAGCTTTAACCAGATGAAAAAAAAAAAAAAAGATTTTTTTGCAACGGGACAAGCCTTCCTGTACCACCCCATATTCGATATTAATCACCATACCCTGTCTTCCTTATCATAATTCTTCAGATGCACAGCACTTAAGAATATTAAATATCTCCAAAACTTTGAATTGTCCATTATGCTGTAATACAAACCATATCATCAGTGATTTCCAGTGAGAAACAGCAATTGACAAGTTGCATCTTTGTAGAACTGTACATATCTGTTTACACTAGTCCAAAAGTAAGGAGCCGTATAAAACCAGCTCCAATAACATGGCTGACTTTATAGATAGTTGGAGACTATTGATTAGGGCAGTGAGTGCTACAAGAATGCTGTGCAGTAACATAGCACTGTGCTGTAGCTATACATTTGAAAGGTATACCTCATTCATGTGAAGGAATAGGGAAGTGGACATGCGTAACTTTTGTATGAGGCAGTTATCATTTTACAACAGAGCACTGCATTTTATTCTTTTTTACAATTTTTAACCGCACGTTGTTTATACAGTTGTTCTGAGTGTTTATTTATTTATTTAACATTTGTTTACCAGGAAAGTCCGTCTTGGAACAAAGCCAATTTTCAGCAGAGGCCCAGGGAGAAATGCTCCAGACGCATGTCTTTCAAATGTGGGAGGAACTGGTGCACCAAGAGGAAACCCACATGATCACAGGGAGAACATGCAGACTCTGCACAGAAGGCACCCCAGCCGAGAATGGAACCAGAGAATCTCTTGCTGTGAGGCAACAATGCTACCACTGCACCACTGCACCATCCTCTTTACCACAGAGTTTTCAAGTTCACATGTAAGTGAAGTGAAGTGAAAGGTAATTGCTTTGTTTAGCCTGTCTATCATAATTTTAAACTAGGCAGAGGTGGAGAAAGGGTCTCTTTTATTTAGTTTTGTGAATTCATGGTGTGTGGTTTTCTACTTGTTATGGAGTTCTTGTATTTAGCTGTTCCATTTCATTTAAGGTATTTTAAACTGCTAGAGTATGTATTTTTGTTTTAATTGATTAATTTTTTATCTTATTGTTTAAATTTTCAATGCGTTTTGGTTATAATATTTACTAGTGTTACATTCTGGAATCTTAGGTCATATTCATTTTTATGTGAATATTTTATATTTTTAATGTAATAAATATTATGTCCGTCTTTTTCTTTTCCTTGTATAATGTGTGATTATGCACAGCAATATCAGTTATTGCATCATCTGTTTTCACAATAGGCAGTAACCTGAATCATGCTAAGCCTTCCTATTAATCGACTGCTCTTCTTTTGAAGCTTTACCCTTGCTAGGGATGCAGCATGGAGAGTGATCTTGTGGATGAAGCCACATAATACATTGGTCTGGGGAATAACTAATGCTATTAGCCATGTGCTTTCCGGTCTACAGCTCCTGATTTCCTCAGCCGAGTGATTCAGAAAATCTGGGACAAAAAAAAGTGAATGCCATCAAAAGACAGTGGATACCCATTCAGTCTTGTGGCAGTATTCGCAGTGCCGGTGGGGAAGGGCAATGTGTGTGTGTGTGTGTGTGTGTGTGTGTGTGTGTGTGTGTGTGTGTGTGTGTGTGTGTGTGTGTGTGTGATTTGTGTATTTGAGTATCTGAGAGTGTGTGTGCACATGGGTGTCTGAATGTGTGTGTGAGTGTGTGTGTGTGCGTATATATATATATATATATATATATATATATATATATATATAGATAGAGATGTGTATATGTATATATATATATATATATGTATATATATATATATGTAAACATACACATGAAGGGGATGTGTTTGCTAATGTGATACATGGGCTACTAGGGAGAAGACTGGCGTGGTCAGGTTTGACAGCACAGCACTTTATTTAAGACAAGGTAATGAATCACTAATGTTTTTGTCAGTGTTTTTAAACTAGAATTGCTGTCCATCTTGCTAATTTAAATAAAGTTCCAGTTCTTCACTTTTCATGATTGTTTTATTAACTAATCCACATGGAAGATAAATAAAAAAAAAATCAAAACATGCAAGTACCTGCCTAATTTTTATGAGTGTAAAGTTAGCTTCCGGTGACATCCCTTCTTCCCATGTGACTCTTTTTTTTTTTTTTTTTGACCCCAGCCTTAAATTTGCCTGTACCTTAAGGCAGAGAAGAGTTTGTTCCACAACTCATTCTGCACAAAAATATCATCTAATCTCACTTCTGAGGCTACACCCATTTGTTATCTGCTAGCCATACATTCCTTAGGCCTATATTGTTCTATCCCTTAAGTTTATCTTCCTTCTTTCTACTTTAGAATCGTTTGATTACATAATATTGCATATTCACCATTCTCCTAATGTGAACATTTTAGGGCCTTCATCCTTTTATTATAACACTACTTCCCAGCTCCTAATAGTTTTAATGTACATTTTCCATTGTGGCAATTAGAGGCTCATTCCTTGCCCGAACTTCACAATTATATCCCCTAGTAAATCAAGGGTAGCTGGGTTTGCCAAGATGGCCACTGTCATGTAGTTGACATTCCTTAATCTTGGCAGGAAAACGAGCAGTCCTCATATCCTGTACACAGATTTATAACTTATTAAACCTAGAATTCACCACAAACCCATTCCTTGTAATGTATAGTACTATTCACTACCGAAGTCCGTTTTCTCCTCAGCAGCATCTCAGCTTTCATTTGCTATCTGACATTCATTGCATTGCACTAGTAAAGGTTTTTTTTTAACGAAGAAAACCCTGCCCACTCTGACAACACTTATCATTGCACTTAAATATAAGACTCTCCTGGTCCTTTCCAAAGATAGTTTTGTAGTATTCCAATCTTGTGATGATTCTCCTGAAGCTTAAATTTTTTTTTTTTTTTTTTTTTATTTTGTAATTCTTGGACTAGCAATTACATGTTTCAGAATTGCAACATGGTGCCATTTTGTGTAACATAAATGAATAATTTAGTAGCTTCCATTAGCAGAAAGTAATGATTCTACAAATCCTCTGTTCGGTTCTCTGGTCATTAAGACTTTAAATTTAAACTTATGTAATT
This sequence comes from Protopterus annectens, assembly GCF_019279795.1. Taxonomy (NCBI): domain Eukaryota; kingdom Metazoa; phylum Chordata; order Ceratodontiformes; family Protopteridae; genus Protopterus; species Protopterus annectens. The sequence continues at coordinate 717,490,506 of NC_056745.1, forward strand.
TCTCACATTATACCTGCCAGTCTTTGGTCATGGTTCTGCTTCATGTACATTTAAGTATAATCCCTGTCTCTTATTTAACCTGTTAAAGAAGCTTATGCCTGATAAATTCTTGTTTGGCTGATTCTGTCCTGTTAACAAAACCCTAGTAATCATTTAAAATGGCCTGCATGTGCAATCCTCTTTTCTATCAGTAAATTAAAAAAAATAAATAATTGTGATTTATTGGTGTTTTCGTTTTGAACCCCCTTTAAGATGTTCGCAGTCATCAAAATTCCGCAGGTTCCTAGACATCCATGGATTTACTGAAAAGAAAGGATTGCTATACTGTAGCTTCTTTCAGAAAGTCTTAGTAGCCACTGTAGTGGTAGGAGGAACACACCTATCCCTGAGAGAAAAAAATGAAGATGTGCTGCTGAGAATTCCTCCATTCAAGCCCTATAACAGACCCCAGCCAGACATTTCAACCCTCATAATAAGCCTTATCCAGGAATTCAACCTCCATACCAGTCCCTAGCCGCCTCATTCAGGAATTCAACCTCCATAACAGTCCTCAACCAGACATTCTACCCCATAACAGTCCTCAGCTAGACTTTCAATCCCCATAACAGTCCCCAGCCTGACATTCCAACCCACATAACAGGCCTCAGCCAGGCATTTTACCCCCATAACAGTCCTCCTCAGCCAGACATTCAACCCCCATAAAAGTCCTCGGTCAGGTATTCTACCCCCATAAGAGTGCTCAGCCCAACATTCCCTTAACAGGCCTCAGCCAGGCATTCTACCCCATAACAGTCCTCAGCCAGACATTCAACCCCCATAACAGTCCCCAGCCAGACATTCAACCTACGTAACAGTCCCCAGCCAGACATTCCATCCACTTTAACAGTTTTCAGCCAGGCATTCTATCTCCATAAGAGTCCCCAGACAGATATTCCAACTCCTATAACAGCCCTCAACCAGACATTCAACACCCTAACAGCCACCAGCTAGACATTCAACCCCATAACAGTCCCCAGCCAAGCATTCAGTCTCTAAAACAGCCCTTAGCCAGGTATTCAACTCCCATAACAGTCTTCAGCCAGGCATTTAACCCCCAGAAAAGTCCCCCCAGGCATTCAACCCCATAACAGATATCAGACAGGCATTCAACCCCCATAACAGTCTTTCGACAAACATTCTATCCTCATAACAGTCCTCAGCCAAGCTTTCAACCCCCATAACAATCACCAGCCAGACATTCAACTCCCATAACAGTCCTCAGCCAGGCAATCAACTCCCAGAAAATTCCCCCCAGACATTCTTCCCCCATAACAGTCCTCAGACAGGTATTCTATCCTCATAACATTCCTCAGCTAAGCATTCAACCCCTATAACAGTCACCAGCCAGACATTCAACCAACATAACATTCTTCAGCCAAGCATTCTACCCCCATAACAATGCCCACCCAGGTATTCAACCTCCATAACAGTTCCCAGACAAGCATTCAATACCCAAAACAGTCCTCATCCAGGTATTCAACCCTCATAACGCACATAACATTCCCATAACAGTCCTCAGTCAAACATTCAACCCCCATAACAATCCTCAGCCAGGCATTCGACCCCCATAACAGTTTCCAGCCGGGCATTTAACCCCAATAACAGTCCTTAGCCAAGCATTCAACCCCCATAATAGTCCCAGCTGGCATTCAACCCCATAGCATTCCCCAGCCAGGCTTTCAACCCACCTAATAATCCTCAATCAGATATCCTACCCCCATAACAGTCATCAGTCAGGCATTCAATTCCCATAACAGTCCTCATCCAGGCATTCAACCCCCATAGCAGTCCGCATCCAGGCATTCTACCCCCATAACAGTCCTCAGTCATACATTTAACCCCCCTGTAACAGTCCTCAGCCAGGCATTCAACCCCCATAACAAACCTTAGTTAGGCATTCAACCCCTATAATGGTACTGTCACAAGTAATTGAGATATCCGTCTGGAGCATTTCTCCCAGAGCCTCCTCTGAAAAATGGCTTAGTTCTAAGTCAGACTTTCCCAGTAAACAAATGTTAAATAAAATAAATAAATAAATAAGTAAATGAAGAAGCTTTTCTTCTGCACTGAGGACCTGCTCTATGAAGCTGCTGGAATGGTCATTGAAACCAGATTCAGTACTTCAGGTAGCCAAAGTTGTACTGTATATAATGGTTGTATTGAATCCCTTGAGTTCACACTTGTGGCTAGGCATCACATTAGTTGCTGCACTTTTTATTTAGATGAGTAATAAAGCCTTTCTTCCTTAGACAATACATTATACTTTAACAAAGGACATCTTGTTATCTAAGTGTATCAGTTAATAAATTACTTAATATTTTTTTCATTTCATTGACTAAGAGAAACATACAAGTACATCCAGTTATAAATTATGTTAAAACCTAAACAAAACCATGGGCATAAAGCATGATTTGAGTGATGCACCCTTTTTTGGCAATTTTAAATATGGCTTTAGTTAGTTTCATATGAAATGTGACATAGTAATATATTCATTATATAACAACCAGTGCATTCTAAAGTACTCTCTTACAAATATTGACAAATACACCTGTGAAGACTGGTAGAGATGGGTGAAGGCTGCCAGCCTAGTCAAATAGAATTTGATACATAATTCTGGCATTTGTAAATATAAATGTAAAATATAGGCTTGTGTCTTAAATGTAAAGAAATGCTGTTTCAATGATGTGGCAACATTGCCATCTGCTATAAAGAAAACTAAGTCAGGCATTTCAAATATTTCTTTTGAAGTTAAAATTATTTCAAATCTATCCTTTGATCTGTAGAGCTCGGGGTCAGTCTGTCTGAGCTAGCACAGTATTTCTATTGTTTTAACTTAAGGAATAATTACTAGAGTGTACATGTGAAATATCTTTTATTGTTGTAGCTTCCTGAGCAGGTGTTAGCTTGCTAAATAATATAGCCTGTTGGCCTGGGAACTCCAGGCTAAGTGTCAAAGAAATGATGTAATGGGAACTAAAATGAGAATGATGTAATCTGAGAGGGCCCAGCAGAAATGTTTGTTAGTGATTTTAAAAACTATTGCTCAGAGAGAGACTGTGAGCATTTTTGTCTTGATATCCAACCTACAGGACTGCCTGTTGTCTTAAGTAAGGTATCTTAGAAGTGTGTTTTCTTGTAGCAATAGCTAGGAAATTAGAAAAGATTAGACTAAGTGTTTTTCTGTTATGTCAGAACTGCACTACTGAATTATTTTAGGTTTCTGTGTGATCTCTGAACTCTTGAATAGCACTGTGGTGTAGTAGTATTGTCTTGTGTTTGTAGTCTTTATTATTAAATATGTTTAAACCCTTTTCAACTGTGGCTGATTTATGTAGAGATAAGTTAAGCTGTAGAGTACATTGCATATTGTACAAAGCCACTCTAATAAGCCTTAAGACTGTTTAGTCACACAATTGGATAATAATATTGCACAGTAATAATTGGACACCCTTTTAAGGGCCTTTGGGTAGCTGATAGATATTAGCTGGTGGTGGCAGTAATTACTACTGCATAGTCTGGGTATAGGGGCGCAGCTGGTGAATCTGTGTCAGCCTTTCCCAGGAGTGTCTGTGAAGTTGTATAAATACTTATCTCAAAGTGTGTGTGTGTCAGCTACTTGGGCAGGGACACAAGGCACTGTTTGGACAGAGAGGGTACTGGAGGTTAGCTTGCCAGCTAGGCTGAGATCTGGACCCTATAGCTGTGCCAGTGGGGAGTCTTATTGGGGACCTGGAGAGCAAGGGAGCAACCAGCCCCAGACTGACTGTGATCTCTGTGTGCTCTTAAGGGAAATTGCACTTTATTGTGTGTATTTGTTATCCTTTCTCCTATATGAGATGCCCTCTCTGATGTTAGTGGTGAGGATTGAGGCTCCTTGATTGCTGGGACAGGGCACAGGCGTCACATATTAATTGGTGGCAGTGGTTGGGATATCCACCTCACATTTTAATTGGTTTGCAGTGGTGGGATCCACTTCACATACTAATTGGTGGGCATTAGTGGGATATCCACATCACATATTAATTATTTGGCAAATACTAATTGGCTTGTAGTGGTCTGGGTAGAGTGAATCCTGTAGCTTGTGTACAGTGATCTCTGAAGGTGTTTTGTACTCTAAAACAGCCATGCAGTGAATACTCAAAGTTCAGATCGCAATTGTTTATTTTTTTTGTTAGCTTAGTCAGGTTGAGCAGGCAGAATGTCAGCAGAGGAGTATGGAAAGCTGACAAGGAGCCAGCTGGTGGAGATGTGCAGGCTAGGGGACTGGTGCATGGAAACCTGACTAAGGCAGACCTGATTTCAGCCTTGGTTACAGCTGCATCAGAAAACAGCATCCAGGAGGACAATCAGACTGGCAGTGAAGATACAATATCCTCGGAGAATGGACAGCTCAACCTTTCTGCAGTGGACTTAAAAATCCAGCTGAAGCTAAAAAGACTTGAGTTGGAGGCCAGGCATTTGGAGATAGAAGCCGAAGAAAAGGAGCATCAGAGGAGGCATGAGAGGGAAATGCTGACTCTTTGCCAGAGTCATGGAGGTAATGGGGAAGGGAGTAACTGGACCCCCAGAAGCACAACAGGTCAGTAAATATTTCTTCCACAATTTAAAGAGGGGATAATTTTGATAGTTTCATTCATATGTTTGAGGGGGTATGCAAACAGTATAGTGTTAACCAAAGGCTTTGGGTACGGTTCCTGACCCCCTTACTCTATGGGAAAGCTGTAACTTTTTTTGTCAAAAATGCCTGACTCTGTCCGTTTTCATTATACTGCTGTAAAAAATGTCTTTTAGAATGTTTTAAGCTAACACCTGAAATGTATAGGAAAAAGTTTTGTGAGCATAGACGCAAGGCAGATGAAACTGTGTGTGAATATGTTGCTGAACTGAGCACTTATTTTCATAGCTGGGTGAGTGGATGTCAGATCACAACTTTTGAAGGGCTGGCAGACCTTTTGTTGAGGGAAGAAGCCCTTAGCACTTTGCCTGAGGACATGAGGATCTGGTTAGCTGATGGACAATGTGCTACTTCAGAAGAGTTGAGGAAGAAGGGAGACCTATACCTGGCAAGAAGGGCAGCCCTGCACAGGAAGGGGACCCCCAGTACTGCTCATGGGTCTGAAGGAACCCATGGTGGGCAGCACAGACTGCCACAACAGAATCTGCCAGTAGCAGGGGAAGCCACTAGTCCAGGTACACATCCAGGAGCTAAGGTTAAATGTTTTGAATGCAACCAGTGGGGCCATGTAGCATACAGGTGTCCATGGAGGCAAAGTGGGTAACCAAAGGTGAGGGAGCCAGTAAGTGGGAAAGACAAAATGCTAATAGTAGGTTGTCTTGCAACAGCAGGGGTATGGAACTACCATCCTGCAGATGTCCTGAGAGGAAGGATTTGGATGAGGCAGTACCATGTACTTATGCAGTTACACGCAGTGAGGCTAAGAGACAAGCATGAGTATGGTAGCCTGGGGGAAACCCAGACAGACTGCATACTTGCAACCAGGAATGGTGTGGTGGTTACTTCAGGGATTGAGCTATGCTGTAGCCGTGAGACTGAAGGTGAACCACAGCTGCTTGTGGATACTGATGTTCCCTTGGACAGGGTAACTCCAAAAGTAGAGGTGAGTAGTAGTACCCAGGCTGACAGTGAGGTACCAGTGTCAGAGGATGCCAGACTTCCTGTGCAAGGTGAGCTGGGAAGGGTTACATTGAGAGAGTTGAGACAGGCTCAGCTCTCAGACCCTACATTGCAAGGCCTGAGGCAGGCAGCTAGGGAGGCACCTGATTCTCAAAGAAAGGGGAAATGTGTATACTGGGACAAAGGGTTACTATACAGAGAGTGGACCCCTGAGGGAGGGCTAGAAGGTGAGAGTACAGCAGTTGGTAGTGCCTAGAGCCTACCATCTGGGGCTTCTCGCCATAGCCCATGATATTGCCTTTGCATGTCATATGGGCAGAAAACGTACAAAGAGGCATATTATGCAGAACTTCTATTGGCCAGGAATTTCCAGAGATGTAACAGGGTACTGCAGGACCTGGGAGCAGTGCCAAAAGGTAGGCAAGGCGGGAGACAAGGTGAGAGCACCTTTGACGCCTTTGCCTGTGATTGAGGAGCCATTTCAGAGGATAGCTATGGATATTGTGGGTCGTCTGAGTTCCCCAAGTTCCACATGGAAAAAGTATATTCTAGTGGTAGTGGATTATGCTACACGATACCCTGAGGTGCAGTGGCTTTGTCCTCCATTGAGGCAGAGAAGGTGGCAAATGCTTTGTTAGAGATTTTCAGCAGGGTAGGTTTCCCAAAAGAAATACTGTCTGACAGAGGTCCCAATTTCATGTTATACCTGCTGGCTTGTCTGTGGAAGTTCTGTGGGGTGAAGCACATGAAGACCACCCCCTACCATCCCCAGACTAATGGTCTTGTTGAGATGTTAAACTCTACAATTAAGTCCATGCTACGGGCATTTGCAGATCAGTTTAAGAGGGAGTGGGACAAATATTTTCCCCATCTGTTGTTTGCTTACAGAGAGGTTCCTCAGGATTGCACAGGTTTTTCACCCTTTGAGTTGCTGTATGGGCATAGGGTGAGGGGACCTCTAGATTTAATTCGAGATGAGTGGGAAGATGTTTGTGAGTCTCACAAGGAGTATGTTGTGGCATATGTCCTAAACCTCAAGACAAGACTCAGGGACCTCATGGGCTTGGCCCAGGAGAAGCTGGCAGAAGCCCAACAACAGAAAAAGGTGTGGTATGACAGGAATGCTCGAGCTAGAGAGTATGCTGTGGGGCAGCAGGTAATGGTTCTCATTCCTGTCAGACACAACAAACTACAAGCAGCTTGGGAGGGACCCTACAAGGTGGTAAGAAAGGTAAGTGATGTTAACTACATGGTGGAACTGCTAGGCAGACAGCAGGGGCACACACATTGTACCATGTTAACATGATAAAACCTTACCATGATAGGGAGGCCCTTGTGCTGAGCATTTGCAGTGGATTGCAGGAGGAGTCTGAGGAAGATCTGGGGACTGATCTCCTCAGTGAAGCTCTGGCTGACACCTCAGTGGAAGGGTAGCAATATCCCAGCAGCTTTCCCCTACCCAGGTTTGAGAAATTTGAGCAGTGTTGCAGGAATTTGGGGACATGTTCACTGGGAAACCAGGGTGCACCCACCTGGTGCAGCATCAGGTGGATACAGGACCCCAAAGGCCTATTAGGCAGGCCCCATATAGGGTGCCTGAGTGTGTCAGACAGACTCTGAGGGAAGAGGTACAGGAGATTTTGGAACTAGGGGTGATTCTAGAGTCCAACAGTCCCTGGGCCTCCCCAGTGGTGCTGGTGCAAAAGAAGGATGGTAGCACCAGGTTCTGTGTGGACTACAGGAAATTAAATAGTCACACATAGTTGGATGCTTACCCCATGCCAAGGACAGATGAGGCCCTAGAGCAGCTGGGTGGGACTAAGTATCTTACAACCATTGATCTTACCAAGGGTTACTGGCAGGTGCCCTTGACTCCCAGTGCTAGAGAGGTCAGCCTTTGTGACTCCTTTTGGCTTGTATGAGTTCACAAAGATGCCCTTTGAGATGAAGAATGCCCCAACGACTTTCCAGAGGCTGGTAGATAATATCCTAGCAGGAGCAGGAGGGTTTGCCCTTGCTTACCTAGATGATATTGCCATCTACAGTCATTCCTGGCCAGAGCACCTTCAGTATGTCAGGGAGGTGCTGGGTAGACTACAGAGGGCAGGATTGACCATTAAGCCGAGCAAATGTCAGGTGAGTATGGCAGAGGTCTCCTACCTTGGACATAGAGTGGGGAGTGGTAAGATAAGGCCAGAACCTGCCAAAGTGGAAGCCATTCAGGCATGGCCTGCATCTGTTACTAAAAAGCAGGTGAGGGCATTCTTAGGGACAGCAGGGTACTACAGAAAGTTTGTCCCTAGTTATAGTACCATAGCTGCTCCCCTCACAGACATGACAGGGAAGAACAGGCCAGATAAGGTAGTGTGGACCCCACCATGTGAGCAGGCATTCTAGAAGCTTAAAGACGCTTTGGGAGGACCCCCTATGTTAGCCAGTCCAGATTACAGCAAAGAATTTGTTGTGCAAGTGGATGCTTCGAACTATGGTGTGGGGGCTTTGCTTAGCCAGATTTCTGCAGAGCAGGAAGAGCACTCAGTGGTTTATCTGAGTCATAGGCTCTAACCCAGGGAGGAATGCTATGCAGCTGTAGAAAAGGAATGTCTAGCCATAGCGTAGGCATTGCAGAAATTTCAGACTTATCTATATGGAAGGAAATTCACTGTAATGACAGTTCACAACCCCCTAATATGGTTAAACAGAGCCAGCCAACAAAATGCCAAGTTGCTAAGATGGAGCCTAGGATTGCAAGCATATATGTCAGTGCAGCACAAAAAGTACACTCAGATAGACCTAGCCCTCTCAAGTGGCGTTTTTCAAGAGTCACTTGAAAAACTAGTTTGAGTTCTCTGGGGGAGAGAAATGTGAAGACTGGTAGATATGGGTGATGGCTGCCAGCCTAGTCAAATATAATTTGATACATAATTCTGGAATTTGTAAATATAAATGTAAAATACAGGCTGTGTCTTAAATGTAATGTAAAGAAATGCTGTTTCAACAATGTGGCAACATTGCCATCTGCTGTAAGGAAAACTATTTCAAGCATTTCAAATCTTTCTTTTGCCCACCTTGAACATCTCTGGATCTCTGCTGCTGTGGCTGCTGCACTGTGAGCTTGCTCTGCTCTAGGCTCTAGCTCTACTCCTGCCCTAAGCTACTCCCAACCTGTGTCTGAAGACCTTGGCCGTCCTTTCAGTGAAACTAACGCGGACTGCATCAACCTACCCTGTCCATTCTAGGAATAAAGACTCTAGGCTCTAGCTCTACTCCTGCCCTAAGCTACTCCCAACCTGTGTCTGAAGACCTTGGCCGTCCTTTCAGTGAAACTAACGCGGACTGCATCAACCTACCCTGTCCATTCTAGGAATAATGACTCTAGGCTCTAGCTCTACTCCTGCCCTAAGCTACTCCCAACCTGTGTCTGAAGACCTTGGCCGTCCTTTCAGTGAAACTAACGCGGACTGCATCAACCTACCCTGTCCATTCTAGGAATAAAGACTCTAGGCTCTAGCTCTACTCCTGCCCTAAGCTACTCCCAACCTGTGTCTGAAGACCTTGGCCGTCCTTTCAGTGAAACTAACGCGGACTGCATCAACCTACCCTGTCCATTCTAGGAATAAAGAGTATGTTTGGGCTCCTATATTATTGATTTGTTTGGTTCCCTTTTTGAGTCTCCTAAAAGAGCTTAAAGCTGCCAGTGTTTCAGCCTCTACAGCCAGCTACCTCTTGCACCTGACCTCCCCCCTTGTTTTGTACTCACTTCTCCTCCCAGCCTCTCTCTTCACCCTACTTTCTTTCTTTTCACTTTGCCCCCTCACTATCCTATCCCGTATTTTCCATCCCCACTCGCTATCCTTTCTACCTGGACTACTACTTACCATAGTACCTTCCTCTCCTAGCTACTACTTTGTTACTACCTTGGCTCCTTCTAGCCCTTTTCAGACCTTAAAGCTTATCACTGTCCTTTTTCTCTTAGTGACCTGTACTCTCTACCCTATTTTGCTATCTATCAGCCTTCTCATCTACTTTGAATCCTTATCAGCAACTAGCTTTTTCTCTTCTTTACCACTACAATTCCTCCTGTCCTCCTGCTGTAAGCTTTACACTACCTCTCTATTATTAAAACACTGTTCAACTTTCTGGTAATCTCTAGTCTTATCCCTACCCTTTCCTACTAGACTTTCACCTAGTCTGTTCTAAATTACCTGCATTTCTGATTGTCTCCTTCCTCATCTCTTCTTCTGTGGTTTCTCATCTTTCCTTCTCTCACTTCTACCATTCAGCGTAACTATCTGTTCTAACTCTTTATTCTCTGCCTTCTCTAACTCACTACGCATTTTTACTGTTCCTCTCACTGACCTTCTTCCTTCTCCCCACTGTCTCCACTTGGTTCCGCCCACCCTCTCCTACATCACACCTGCTCTGCTTCCGCCCCGCCCCTATCTTTGATAAGTTTACTTATACCCCTTCCTGTCTCTGCGACACTCCCTTGCCCACCTTGAACATCTCTGGATCTCTGCTGCTGTGGCTGCTGCACTGTGAGCTTGCTCTGGTAGGTTTACCCTTACGGAGACACCAAATACCTATTAAGACTGTATACTGTACGTACATTGCTGCCCATTACCTGGGCTTCTTTCACATTGCTGTATTTTTGTTGTGGTTACTGTGATGGTATTTTGTTCCGATATTTCTATTGGAACGTTTCAGCGTTGTTTGGACTTGATGGGTTTTAATCACTGTATTTGCTAACAACAGATTTTCATAGTTTAATACTGTTTTTTGTGCTCCAAGCGCACTTACTCTGTAGCAAGTGGTCCAAGGTGCACGTACTTTTGTGTTTTCTTTTTTGACTGCTGCTACTCTGTTTTTTGGTGCTTTTGCTAGAGCGTTTTAGCGGGTGATTTGAATTTAGAATATTTAATCACTGTAATGAGAACAACGGCGTTTTTCCAACTCAAATTGCTGTAGCGCTCAAACGCGCACTGTTTTTCTAAACTCTGTTCAAACACTGTTCTCCGCGTTGAAGCCTAGACAAGCTATCCTTCATTTTGCTTAGAGAGTATTGCACTTTCTGTTTCCTTTTCAATTTAGTAAATGTGTTGGTGATACTCAATTTACTAGAGGCATACTAACGGGTTTCTACATCCTTCCTCATATGGTTTGGAAGAGCGTAGCCTATTTTAAATGTACTAGCTGGCTTAACGCTCTATGTTTCCTGCAGTACCCAGTATGTTTTAATCAGCGACATACTGTCTGACTTATGACTAACTCTATGTAGTCTTTTGGGCTTCTCGAGACAGCGTGCTATTTCTTGTAGTACCCTGCCATTACAACTACGCCTCTCTTTCTAAGCTCCCCCACGTGTTGAGCTGGTATCAGTTGGGAGGTATATAGCTAGTATTTTTAAGGTCACTACCCCATACGTGATATACTTACTACAGCAGTTAGCCCTGTTGAGGATACTGCTAGTTTATAACTTCTTCTCTTTTTTCTAGACAACGCCAGTTGCTAACTGCTTCACCTAACTAGTTGCGAACAACTGTATTTTTGCGATTTAGCAGGAAAGTGGTTTCAGGTGCCCTGCTCCTCTCTCTCCCTCCTCTAGCGACTCCAATTATACCGCTGGATTATCCCCTTCTATTTCTCTCAATTTTGCTGCTATTTGATTCACTAGATGTTCTCCTTGTTAGCTGATGCTAACTACAAGTGCCCACCTAACTTAATTTAACTCCTCTCTGAGTGCTCAACGCGGTCCACTGTATTTCGCGCCATAGCGCGAAAGTGGTTTCAGATGTCCTGCCCTCTTTTCACCCTCCTCTAGCGACCTATATTTACATCTTCCGTATGTCCCTTTCTTTCACTCTTTTTTACTGATATTTAGTCCACTCGCAATAGTTACTGGATACAGCCCTACTTTTAACTTTAGTCTGGGGCCCTCAAGGTTGCTCCCTACCTGCTGTATGTATTGTACTTACCCCCCCCAGATTAATATAGTACTTAGGCTGCCCTCTAGTTCTGTCCTCCTGAAGAGAATTTATATGTTTTATGACTGTACAATGATTCTTACACAAAAGAAATAAGACAGATTTGCTACCTGCTTCTAATGTCTCAACTAGAACTTTGTATTAGACTGTATATTGTATGTACTTTAATGCAACTGTTGATCAATTTTGTTGATGGTATGCTACTACATTACCTGTTTGTTAATGCTATGCTATTTTAACTTAATATTTTGCTAACACTGTCTCTCATTTTGTTTTTCTTCTCTGTATCACTTCCTTCTTCTTTCCCAAAAGCTCTAGGCTCTAGCTCTACTCCTGCCCTAAGCTACTCCCAACCTGTGTCTGAAGACCTTGGCCGTCCTTTCAGTGAAACTAACGCGGACTGCATCAACCTACCCTGTCCATTCTAGGAATAAAGAGTATGTTTGGGCTCCTATATTATTGATTTGTTTGGCTCCCTTTTGAGTCTCCTAAAAGAGCTTAAAGCTGCCAGTGTTTCAGCCTCTACAGCCAGCTACCTCTTGCACCTGACCTCCCCCCTTGTTTTGTACTCACTTCTCCTCCCAGCCTCTCTCTTCACCCTACTTTCTTTCTTTTCACTTTGCCCCCTCACTATCCTATCCTGTATTTTCCATCCCCACTCGCTATCCTTTCTACCTGGACTACTACTTACCATAGTACCCTCCTCTCCTAGCTACTACTTTGTTACTACCTTGGCTCCTTCTAGCCCTTTTCAGACCTTAAAGCTTATCACTCTCCTTTTTCTCTTAGCAACCTGTACTCTCTACCCTATTTTGCCATCTATCAGCCTTCTCATCTACTTTGAATCCTTATCAGCAACTAGCTTTTTCTCTTCTTTACCTCTACAATTCCTCCTGTCCTCCTGCTGTAAGCTTTACACTACCTCTCTATTAAAACACTGTTCAACTTTCTGGTAATCTCTAGTCTTATCCCTACCCTTTCCTACTAGACTTTCACCTAGTCTGTTCTAAATTACCTGCATTTCTGATTGTCTCCTTCCTCATCTCTTCTTCTGTGGTTCTACCCGCTCCGTTCCCTACCCCAATTCCCACCCACCCCAGGGGTCCTACTCTTATAGCTCCCCAGACACACCCCTATACCCTACTGACCTATCCTACCCTTTCTTTGTCTAACCCCACCCTCTATACACCCCTCCTACTATTTACCTCTTCCTCCTGGTCCTCTCTACTTCCTTCCCCTTTACCATAACCTTACACCTCTCATACTATTTATCCGCTTCATCCTTCCACTCTCTCCACCAGCTTTACCCCTCTCTGATATATTTTTAATATACTATAGCTCCCCCTACCCTTCTTAACAGGCTCACTTCCTCCTACTTAACTTATCTCCCATATCTTTCTATCTTCTCTCTCTTCTTTCCTTATTGTTGTAAACAATGACTCCCTACTCTCCAACACTCTGTATTTTATCAGTCCTACTCTTAACCACCCTATTTTCCACTTACCATCTTACCTTCTTTGAAACCTCACTTACCATCCTGCCTACTTCCACACAAAAACAGACCTCAACCATATACACCTTCACATCATACTCCAATACTAAATCCACCCCTAACTACATTCTTCCTAGATTTCACAGACTATCTCACCTCAAATATATCCCACCCTCAGATAAAAAACCTAAACTTCTAACCTTACCAAACAATAACATTATAGACAAACTAGGTAATCCCACCTTACTAGATGGTGACATTCACCCCAACCCAGGCCCAGCCGACCTCACCCCTCAAATATGCTCTTCAAATCTTAAACATCAACTCCTCATTGGGCACCTTAACATTCAAAGCATAAACAATAAAATACCCCACCTTCATGCCCTCCTAGAGACCCACTCTTTCGACATTCTATGCCTCTCAGAAACCTGGCTTAAATCAAGCACCAAGGATTCTGAGATAATACTAAGGCTATAACATACTTAGACAAGACCGAGCAAAACGTAAGGGTGGTGGAGTAGCAATCCTTTTTAAAAATCAACTTAACATTACTACTCTACCAACATGTCCTAACCAGGATAGCAAAATAGAAGCCATTACAACTAAACTCCAACTAAATGCTAAAAAAGCCCTTTATATCATATGCTTATATCTACCTCCAGGTAACAATATTCCAATATTAGAAGACTTTCTTAGTTGGGTTTCTACCACCTACCCACAGGAAACAATAATCCTAGGTGACTTTAACATAGATTGGAGTAATATTAATGCTGAAAATCCATCCTCTCATATTAATCTACACAGTTTCTCCCAAACTATCACCTCTACCACCAGAATCAATAAGCACACTAAAGAAAGCATATTAGATTGGATACTCACAAACAATAATAACAAAATATATAACGTAGGTACCTTGCCAGATGATATCAGTGATCACTTCCTAACTTATATTTCTAGAGAAAAGTCAGATTGTGTAAGTACCCCTAATATCCAACAAATTCTCTACCAAGAATTTTAATATAAACCTTTTTCAAGCTGAACTCAGCATCTGTAACTGGAACTCTTTAAAAACACTTCCTCTTGATGATGCAGTTTTATTCTTTAATACTACTTTCTTATCCATTCTTGATAGACATGCTCCAGAGAGATCCATTAGAATGAAGTCAAAACTGCCCTTGGCTCTCCAAAGACACTAAAAAACTCATCCTCACCAGAAATAAAGTCTGGACCAAATGGAGATGCCACAGAAATAACCCAGATTTTCTTTACGTCCAGCTTAGAAATCAAGCTAAAAAAGCTGTAATCTCAGACAAGAAAAAATACTACTGTGAACTTCAGCAAACACATCTTAACAACTCCAAACAATTTTGGTTATCTGTGAACAGACTCCTCTCCCCAGGTACTGCCAAAACTCCCTGCCGACTAAATGCCAACCCAGACACTCCTCTCCTGACTGCTAATACTTTTAACTCTTTTTTTTCAGAAACTATTCAATCCCTAGCTAGACAAATGAATACCAACAACTACTACCCCCCAAACAACCCAGCTAGCTCTTCTTACAACTTCTCTCTAAAACCTACATCTACTTCTTACATCTATAGACTCATTCACAAACTGAAACCTTGTACTCCTTCAGCTGATAAGCTACCCTCACTTTTCCTCCAAAAGCAGCCAAAGAAATCGCATACCCTATATCCATACTCATAAACAGAACTATCCAAGAAGGATCCATCCCAGAAATCTGGAAAGTCTCTCACATTATTCCTCTACATAAAGGAGGAAACTCTACTGACTACTCCAACTATAGACCAATTGCTCTCCTCTCACCCTAGCAAAATTATGGAAAAATGCATTCACCAGCAACTAGTACAATATCTGTCTCTTCACAACATAATAGCTCCCTGTCAGCATGGCTTTAGACCTCATCACAGCACCACCACTGCCCTTCTTTCTTTTATAGATACTATCAACAAAAATCGCAACAATAATCTTCTCTCTTCTGCTCTTTTCATTGATCTCTCAAAAGCATTCAACATGGTCAATCACTCTCTTAACCAACATTCTTGAATCTCTATCACTCGACAACCTAACTATTAAATGGTTCACTTCATATCTTAGCAACAGGCAGCAAGCAGTCATATGGGAAAACCATATCTCTTCTCTTTTGCCTATTTCCATCGGAGTTCCTCAGGGCTCCATTCTCGGTCCCCTTCTTTTCTCTCTTCATCAATGATCTTCACTCTGCTATCCCACAAGCAACATGCATTCAATATGCAGACGATTCAACCCTTATCTGTTCTGCTCCTTGCACCACAGAACTGATCTCACTCACCCAAAACGTATTTAATACTGTTGAAACATGGTTCTCAAAACGATTCCTCCTACTTAACGCCAAAAAAACTAAACTTCTCCTTTTCACCCCCACCTCTCGTACCACCCCCTTACACTTCTCCATCTCCTCTAACACAAACACTATCATCTCACCTGACTCTACTACAAAACTGCTAGGTATAACTATCAACAACAATCTCTCCTTCAACCAACACATTAACTACACCATCAAATTAGTTAACAGAAAAATAGGATCCCTATATAGAATTAAACCTTTTCTCACCCCAGCAACTAGAACTAAAATAGCCCAATTACATCTCTTATCTTCACTTCTATATGCTTCATCTATTTATACCAATCTTAAAAAAAGCAATCTAGCTAAATTAACAACCTGCTACAATAATATTGCCCGCTTTGCCACTGGTAATCCCTTCAGAACCCACCACTGTCTAAACCTAAAACTTCTAGGCTGGCTTGAATTCCAAAACTACTTGCTTATCCCTCAACTCTCGATTGCTCATAATATACTTTATCAACCTGACCACACACCAATACAATACAATCTCAACTCCCTACGCTCAACTCAAACTAATGGCCAAAGCAATTAAGTCAAACAACTTTGCGGTGACTGTCTTTTCACTAATACTGTAGGTAGGAACTGGAATCTTCTTCCTACTGACATAACTCTGACTACATCTTTGCCTCTTTTCAAACAGAAAATTAAACTATACTTCCAAAACCACTGGCTCTGTTCCTGCAACACACCTGACTAAATTATTTTATTTATTACTCTCTTACTCCTCTACTCCTTACCTCTCCACTCCAACTTCTGTTTCTGATCCTACCTCTATTAAAACTATAAGTATTATACCTTCTCTGTAAATTTGTTGAACTTGAATAATGGTATCTTTCTTATTTTATAATGAGGAAACTTGTTACTTTACTGTTTGTATACCTCCCTTGCAATGTTTTAATGATGTATTTTCCTGAGAAAATTCATTTTGATTTTGAAATGTACTAGTAGATAGTGGAGCTTTTCTCCTCGGGCCTCTGCTGAAAATGGACTTGTTATCCAGCCAGACTAGCCCAGTCAACAAATGTAAAATAAATAAAAATAAAATAAAATAAAGTTAAAATTATTTCAAATCTATCTTTTGATCTGTAGAGCTTGGAGTCAGTCTGTCTGAGCTAGCACATTCTTTCTATTGTTTTAACTTAAGTAATAATTACTAGAGTGTACATATGAAATGTCTTTTATTGTTGTAACTTCCTGAGCAGGTGTTAGCTTGCTAAATAATGTAGCCTGTTGGCCTGGGAACACCAGGCTAAGTGTCAAAGAAATGATGTAATGGGAACTAAATGAGAATGATGTAATCTGGGAGGGCCCGGCAGAAATGTTTTTTAGTGATTTTAAAAACTATTGCTCAAAGAGAGACCGTGAGCATTTTTGTCTTGATATCCAGCCTACACTGCCTGTTGTCTTAAATAAGTTATCTTAGATGTGTGTGTTTTTTTTGCAGCAATAGCTAGGAAATTAGAAACAATTAGACTTAGTGTTTTTCTGTTATGTCAGAACTGTACTACTGAATTATTTTAAGTTTCTGTATGATCTCTGAACTCTTGAATAGCAATGTGGTGTAGTAGTATTGTCTTGTGTTTTTAATATTTGTTATTAAATATTTTTAAACCCTTTTCAACTGCGGCTGGTTTATGTAGAGATAAGTTAAGCTCTAGATTACATTGCATATTTATAGAGTTTAATGTACAAAGCCACTCTAATAAACCTTAAGACTGTTTAGTCACAATTACCAATTGGATAATAATATTGCACAGTAATAATTGGCCACCCTTTTAAGGGCCTTTGGGTAGCTGATAGATATTAGCTGGTGGTGGCAGTAATTACTACTGTATAGTCTGGTTATAGGGGCACAGCTGGAGAGTCTATGTCAGCCTTTCCTTCTCAAAGTGTGTGTGTGTGTGTGTGTGTGTGTGTGTGTGTGTGTGTGTGTGTGTGTGTGTGTGTGTGTGTGTGTGTGTGTGTGTGTGTGTGTGTGTGTGTGTGTGTGTGTGTGTGTGTGTGTGTGTGTGTGTGTGTGTGTGTGTGTCAGCTACTTGGCAGGGACACGAAGCACTGATTGGACAGAGAGGGTACTGGAGGTTAGCTTGCCAGCTAGGCTGAGATCTGGACCCTAAAGCTGTGCCAGTGGGGGAGACTTATTGGGGACGTGGAGAGCAAGGGAGCAACCAACCCCAGACTGACTGTGATCTCTGTGTGCTCCTAAGGGAAATTGCACTTTACTGTGTGTATTTGTTATCCTTTCTCCTATATGAGACGCCCTCTCTGGTGTTAGTGGTGAGGATTGAGGCTCCTTGATTGCTGGGTCAGGGCACGGGCGTCACAACACCTTCCACCCCAAAACATCAATTTTAAAGAACTTAAACCTCATTGCATCCTTATACTGAATATTAAATCTTCATGGAATTTGCAAACATTTGTATCTCATCTATTGTATTTGTTTTCCATAGTTTATTAATTTGAAGCTAAAGCCATTCTTAACCATAGTGTTATGAAATTTCATCAAAAAGATCCAGACCTAGAGGATGAGGAGGATATGTCACATTTATCATCAGCCATAATCTATATTAATACCTCCAGTACCTACCATACGGACACTGTTTTCCTATGATAATTCCACTGCTGGGTCCCAGCATCTTCCCCATCACTTGCTAATACTAAATTCATCAATGTGTAAATGTCGAGCCAGCTTTTATTGTACCAACTGGAGTGTCTTTGAGGATTCTGCTGCTAACTTGCATGAAATGGCAGTCACAGTAACATCTCGTGTCAGCTTCTGTGAAGATATGTGTCTCCACTAAGACCTAGTTAAAATTTAACAACAGCAAATCCTGGTTTACTGCTAAACTTAAGCAGTTTCATCAAGCCAAGGAAGATGCCAATTGAAGTGAGGATAAAACACTTTTTAAACAGGCAAGGAGCACACTGGCAAACGAAATCAAAGTGGCTAAAAGGACTATTCTGAAAAGCTGAAAAAAACTGTTTTTAGCCAATGATCCTATATCAGTGTGGAAAGGTATACAAAACATTGTGAACGACAGGAACCCACCCCCCACTGCAGCTAATTAACAGCTTTTACTGCAGGATTGATAAGCTACAAATGACAGTCAGCTGTCAGTGTTCAGACTTATATAACCCTGTCTTCCACACATTCTGACATTCAGCCTGCATTAATTATCTCTGAAGAGGATGTGTGTTGTTTTTTTTTTTTTTTTTTTTTTTCAAAATACAGCACATTAAGAAAGCAGCAGGTCCAGATTGGGTTTCACCCTGCTGTTTATA
The DNA here is from genome assembly GCF_019279795.1 of Protopterus annectens. NCBI lineage: Eukaryota > Metazoa > Chordata > Ceratodontiformes > Protopteridae > Protopterus > Protopterus annectens. Next base: position 717,509,345 of record NC_056745.1, read on the forward strand.
ATCCTGTGCTGATCAACTGGCTCTGGTTTTTACTTGGATTTTTAATAACTCATTAGAGCTGTGTGAATTTCCCTTATGTTTCAAACACTTCACAATTATTGTAGTCCCTAAAACGTCCAGTATAACAAGACTTAATGACTACAGGTTTGTTGCTTTGACATCGGTGGTCATGAAGACTTTTGAGAGGCTGGTGTTAGCTCACTTGAAGGATATTACAGCTTGTTGAACCCCATAAATTTGCTTTTCGAGAGAACCAGTCGATGACACAGTTAATATAGGTCTGCACTATATCTTGCAACATCTTGACATCCCAGGAACATATGCAAGGATTCTGTTTGTGGACTTCAGCTCTACATTTAATACAATAATTCTGGAACTTCTTAACTTGAAACTCTCCCAGCTTTCTGTTCCTTCCTCCACCTGTCAATGGATCACCAATTTTCTGACCAATAGGAAACAGCAGGTGAAACTGGAAAAATCTACATCTAGCTATCGCACAATCAGTATGGTTGCCCCCCCCCAGGAATGTGTGCTCTCCCCACTGCTATTCTCCCTGTACACTAATGACTGCAACTCTAAGGACCCCTCTGTCAAAGTTATTAAATATGTAGATGATACAACCATTATTGGGCTCATTGGGAATGGTGACAAGTCTGCATACAGATAGGAGGTTGAGCAGCTGGCCCTTTGCTGTTGTCAGAATAATCTGGAGCTGAACACTCTTAAAACTGTAAAGATGACAGTACACTCCAGGAGTGCTACTACAATATTATGACCCTCTTTATATTTAATACTGCTGTGTCAGTTGTGGAACCCTTCAGGTTTTAGGGATCTATAATCTCATGGGACTTGAAGCGGCAGACCAGTGTAGGCTCCATCATAAAAAGACACAACAGCAAATGTACTTTCTACAACAGCTGAGGAAGTTAAACTTTCCACAAGCAGTCATTGAGTCTGTTTTCAGCTTATCCATAACAGTGTGGTTTGGATCTGTGTCTAAACATAAAAAAGTAGGCTGCATTGAATAGTCGGGTCTGGCAAAAATATAATTGGCACTTGTTTGCCCTCCTTACAGGACATGTACTATTCCAGAGTCGTGAAATGGGCAGGGAAAATCATCAGTGACCCTTCACATCCAAGCCACCAACTTTTTGAACTATTACCATCAGCCAGGAGTTACAGATTAATATGCACCAAAACAAGTAGATATAAGAACAGTTTCTTCCCACAGGCCATCAAGTTCAGGAATGGTTAATTCAGCTTATTAGCCTGGGTATTCTTTTTCTCAAGCCTCCAAGGGTTCTACAACATTGTTTATGTATTGTTAATACTTGTTTATTTCAGTATTTGTTACACTGAGTTGCACTTTGTACCCTATATGTATACATATATATGTATATTTACATTTTTTGTCTTGTTATTAATAGTTGTATGTATGTTGTTTATGTAATTCATACTTGGAGAGAAATTGAAACCAGAGTCAAATTCCTTGTATGTGTGCATACTTGGCCAATAAATGTGATTCTGATTCTGAATTGAATTTAGTTGCTATTTCTTCAAGGAAATTATGTATTAAATTATTTAAATGTATATAATGTAACAAAGAAATCCACATGGGTATTCTGGAGGTAAAACGTGGTAACTCAGTAATTCTCACGCATTCAGCACAACACATATCTAGTAAAATAATGAGTGACAGTGAATCTTCATCTATACAATACCCTGACTAACTGGAGTTTTTTAATAATAAATTTTCAACATGTTGAAATGGGCTCCTCATTTCTTACATGGTCACTTGGATTAGCAGTATAAATGACTGGGTCATGTACCTTGGTGTGACTATTTACCAGTGTACCAGTAACCCAAGAAATTCTTTTTAGTATACGAATATCTGCCCTTTGAGAACAAACTGAATTTTGACAAATGGATTTTGAATGTATTATGTATTTTTCGACTAACTCCTTTCCCTCCCTTTGCATATCTTGATTTATTATAAATATTAAATCCCATTCAAAAAACACATTGTGTTGATACTTGAAATTTTGTCTGTGCTTGCTACTCTACAGCTCTCAGCATTTCATACCAATCTAACTCATCTCACAACACTGTTGTTTAGTATGCAGTTATACTCTATTAAGATATATAAAAATGCTAAAAAAATAAGTTTTAGAATACATTGCAACTGGCAAGATGGATTTCTGTACTTCAGAATTATTTCTTGGTAAGTTAGACTGGAAAACATATTTGTATTCTGTGAGACATGGATACAACATCTGTATGTTGCAGATTATGATGGAAGGTACAGTTCTGCTTAGTTATGAATAAAATGAGTCTTAGGGAACATTACTTGTCTAAGACAGACAGAAACATGGATCATTGTACTTTGTCCTTATTTTTATTACAAGTTCTGTAATAAATGTAGTTAGTTTGTGCAAAGCAAAATCACAGATGAGATCATGGGAAACAGCTGAGAGTATGAGAAATGTTAACAGTCTTAGCAGTTTTTTTAATAAAGATTGCATTATTCTTAAGTCAGTTTAAGAATATGAATTATGATTGGAAAGAATATTGCAGAAGGTGCCATGTAAGTTGTCCAGTGCCTTGTTTCATGTACTTAAGTTGGTGTCTGTAGTCCGTAGTCTGCCATCACAGAAATGGTTTAGATTTGCATTATGCATAATCTCAGCTGCTATCAAATACTATTCTGAGCAATAAATGTCTTGCCACAAAATGCTTTCATGTCTTAGTAGATTTACTGATGACAGTAATAAGGAAATCCTTACACATCTATACACCATGAATCCCACCCACCCATGGCTGAACAAACCATATCCAACTAAGTTGCTGAAAGAACTAGAATTTTATAAAATCCTTTATAGCATGTGAGAACAGCTACGCTTAAATTAATAAATTCAGTGTTTAGCTTCAGAGAGAGCCATGGTCAATTCTGGAATAGTTTAAAAAAAACTGAAAGTACTCAGGCCTGACACTTACTCCTTCTCTTTCATTCACAAACAATAGTGATAATGTTAAAAGAAAGGTACTAACACTTCTCAAGCTTTGTTAATATATCTCATCTCCAGTCGCCACCAGCCTGGACGGCCATTGCTAAAAAAATGTTTCCACTTAAACAGGAATTCAGATTACCCTTAATACTTTCAATCAGCCTACAACACTCAAAACTTCCATTTTTTTCAGATTTGCTTTACTAACTTCCACTCCAACCACTGCAAACTCATTAAGGAACATTATTGACTGTCTGTTACTGGTGGTGCTTCTTTTCTGTTTAGCTACTTATTATTCAAAATATTATAAGTGGGCTACTGCCTACCATTACAATCTTAACTACCATTTAGAGAACAAGAATATTCCTTAAAAATAGCCTGGAGGACAGAATTGAAACAATAAGGCTTTCCTTTAAAACAAAAATAGGGGAAAGGGCCTTCTCAAAGCTCGGACCTGCTACCTGGGATCATCTAACTAATGAATTGAAAACGCTTATCAGCAATGAAAAAATTTAAAGAATCACCACAAAAGCATGTTAGTAATGACATAACTTTCAAGTGCTAAATGTGACAATGGTTAGCTTACTCACATATAACAAATCTACCACTCAGCAGTGACACTGTTACTACTACTGCAAAATGTAAATAGTATACATAAGTCATATTTTGTTATAATGTTTGTGATGCCCCACCACTGGCCCAGTAATCAAGGAGCCTCAATCCTCACCACTAGCAGCAGTGGGGGATGTACAATGGGAGGATGACAGGTACACACACAGTATTTACAGATGCTGTTCTCTGCATCAATTGCAATTTCCCTTAAGAGCACACAGCAGCAATAGTCAGTCTGGGGCTGGTTTCTCCCTCTTTCTCCAGATCCCCAGTAAGACTCTCCACTGACACAGCTATATAACTGAGTCCTTAGCCAGGGTTGCAAGCCAAGTCCGCCAATACTCTCTCTGTTCAACCAGTGCTTCTTATCCCTGCCCAAGTAGCTGACACACATGCACACACACACACACACACACACACACACACACACACACACACACACACACACACACACATGCATGCATGCACACATGCACGCACGCACACACACACACACTCCTGGAGATTTGTTTCACACACGCACACACACACACACACACACACACACACACACACACACACACACACACACACACACACACACACACACACCTACCTGGGAAAGGCTGGCACAGGTTTACTAGCTATGCCCCCTTCTGCCCTGACTATAAGGTAGTTATCACTGCCATCAGAACCCCTTATAAGCTACTTTAAGGCCCTTATTATAGGTTCATAGGTTCATAGGTTGGTACTAGGCTATCAGCCCTAGGGCCTATACAAGCCTAGCCATAGCAATTCCCTGGCTATTTCTTCCCACATTATTTACTTTCCTGGACCCCTGTCTAGCAGGGCGACTGACGTGATCCCTGGGGTGAATTTCTTTCTCCCATCCAATCGTCAAGGTTCCTCTTGAAGAGGTCCAAAGAGGCACTCTGCTTGACATGTATGGGCAATCTATTCCAGAGTCTGGGGAGTCTCTGGGTCAGGAACCTATCCCTCCAGCATGTTTTGTTTATTGTGATGACAAGGTTTAGATCCCTGGAGCGTGTAGCTCTGAGGGATTGGGATTTCTTTAAGTGTAGCATGTCCAACAGCTCTGGGTTTGACATGGCCTTGTATGTTAAGCAGAGATCGCTTCTGAGTAGATGATATGTGACAGAGTATAGCTGGAGTTTTTTAAGGCGGTCAGTGTAGGGCATCTGCTTTAGGCCTGTGATTCTTTTAGTGAGGTATTTCTGAGGCCTTTCCAGTTGTTGCAGATGTCTTGAGAGGTACATACCAAATGGGGCATTGTATTCTATAATGGGTCTAATGAGGGATGAGTACAGTGGGACAATGACCTCCTTTTTTCTGGATGAAAAGCCCTTCGTGATGAGGTGTGCCACATAGAAGGATTTCCTGACTGTTGTGGCGATGTGGTTATCGAAGGTGAGACCACTGTCCACCTGTGTCCCTAAGTCTCTTATCACACTTTCTGTGTTTAGTGTACTGCCACCTATATGGTAATTCATGGATACATGTTTTTTCCCAAAGGGGATAACAATACATTTCTTGGCATTGAGCTTGAGCCCATGGCTCTGGCACCAAGCATCTGTTTCTGTTTTACCCTTTTGTAGAGTATCCACATCAAAGGGTGTCCAGTCTTACTGTGCAATGTTATTATCAATACAAATGGTAGTTTGACCAAGAGCAAGGCTATTAGGAATGGCCTACACAGTGCCACCAAGTAAATATGCAGATACTCTCAGAACTTAAATATCTCTAGACAGTCCAGCCACAAGGAAAGGTTTAAATATATTTGATAATAAATAATAAAAGAACAAGACAATACTGAATATGCATTTACAGTAACATCAGAGTTCAAAATTACAGGGAATATTTAAAACAACATTGCAGGACAGACTCAAATAAAGAAAAACGTAAATTAAGCTTTGCTGCATTCCTGACTGTATCTAAAAGAATTATACTGTACCCTAGTACACTTACCTAATTAGAGCAGCAAGGCAGATGTGGTGAATAGATTTTCTCTAGTTGTTGTCAGGTCAAAGATAAAATACAGAATGCATTCTCTCATAGACATCTTAAATTAATATCTCAAATATTTCTGCTGGGATAGCTTGCAGAATGACATAATTTCTTGTCATCTAACTCTATCCCAGGTAAACCCCCCACTGCTGAAAGCTAGCAGTATTTAGCATCTACCTGTGAAAATACCTACACAAGGGCTTTCCTACTTTGCAGATCCTGGAAGTCATAAAACAATAAAAAACTACAAAGACAATACAAAAAACATCTCAGCACATTGTGTCTGTTGCTGCACTGAAACTGAAAGATAACATATTTTTATTGCGTGGCCATAAAGTAATTTAATTTCAGCTATTTTTCTGAAGTTAACCTTCTGCATCCCAGTTTCCACTGTTAAAATATATACATTTAAACAATTATAAAAGTGTATGTACATTTCTGTTCTTTTACATTAGGATATGCTGTGGATACACCTTTAAGCTCAGTACTTTACAAACCCTTTCAACACACACTTCTGTATCAGCACTTTGATATACACATAACATACAGTTCTAATACATTTGTAACAGAAGCATTTTATATGAAGCATGTTGAGATTTACAAATGACATATAATAACCATTTACAAAATTCCAGATAGCTGTGCAGGCAGTATCTCCCTTTGTCACAGTGTGTACTATTGATTGTTTTGTGCTTTGCTTAATTCGTTAGTGTTATTCTGTAATGATATGTTCAATGTATAAATCTCAGTTCAGTTTCTAATATTCTGTTCTGTTGTGCACTACTAGCTGTTGTTGAATTGTCAAGTTCATAATTTATACATTTTATGCTGTTCTGTGACTGAAAAGGGTCAATAGAGTAGCTTACCTACCCAGTCAACAAACAGAAACCAACAATATTATTCCAGTAAGAGACATTGATATGCTTATTTATATCCTGTATAATTTCCACCAAAACAAAAGCAGTCCAAACAACAAATTTTCCCTTTGTAAATTCAATACAGTTTGGACTTTCTTTTTTTCTTTGTACAGTAAAAGCTTTATTAAACAAATACTTTAACAACCAAGAAGAATACTTAAAAATACCATTCTGACATGAATTCTAACAAGAGATGGAAGAATAAACGTATTTCTTACAAAAAAAAGGGAAACCTCATAATTCCAAGTAAGGTAACTATTTTCGTTTTACATGCTTTAGCAACTGTATGACCTAAATTTAAAATTCTCTCCTAATATACTTATAAACTCTTCTTAAAGTAAAATAAAACAAAAATCTTGGAAATCTTTTGCATATGTAATATTCTTATAACAATACCACACTTTGTGCTCACAAATATGGAGACTTTTAGATACATCTGATGGCTTTTGTTTCCAGTGTTTGAAAATAATTGCTACAAATATTTAAATAACATTCCAAAGCCATCTTTCTTATGCAGCAGTTACACAGATAAATGTGTCTTTTATACCTGACAGCCAAAAAGTTATTTTGTCCAGTAACAGTATGCCACTTCTAATTGTATATGATGCTGCTGCAATCATTTTTTGTCCACACTTCAGCCACTGCCTTACCAGTCCATAATGTGTATGTAATACACTTCCAGGTTTCCACATCTCCAACAGTCATTATTAATAAGTATTTTCTTATTCATTAAAGAGCACTGTGCATTCTGCCAAAAGATCAACATTTTAAATCTAGTAAAGGCCAATATGGGTGCATATGAAAGCAATTTGATGGGATACTTATTTTGTTCCATTCTGCATAAATCTGTACGTTCAAGGAGCCCTTCCACTTTTTCTTGACAGGACCTAGAAACATGGCATTTTTGAGTAAAACTTTATAGCATAATACTAGTCTCTTCTGGCCTTTTCTTTCTATATAAAACTGTGCATATTGTAGTTTGAGCGTAGTCTTATCCTGTTTAATGTATAAATGGCACAACTGTAAATATTGTCAAAACTGTCTGGGATATTCTGGTTTAGGTGTGAGGCATTGATGAAATGAGGGAAAAGAGCCCCTACATGAGCCAATCAGATCTTGTCACTATATAAATATTTTACTTATCCATGATTCCAAATAAAAGCCTCTCTTATGTATAATCATGAATCACATATTTTTCCATCTACCCAGCTGCGAGTACCTAGTGTCTAATGCCTTATGTGAAGGCTGCCAGCCTAGCTAGATAGAATTTTGCAGATAATTCTATGTCATTTGTAAATATTAATATAATCCACAGGTTTGGTTTACAAATGTAAAGAGAACTATATGTTATGATTAAACTATATGGTGTACTGAGCTTCAAAAATGTAACCACAGTGCACTCTGCTGGAAGAAAGCTGATAAGTCAAGTATTGTATGACTGATCTCAAGCTTGGAGACAGGATGTTTGGGCCAGGAAATTCTTTCTATTGCCTTGATTTAAGAGATAATTACTAAAGTTTTACATGTATAATGTCTTTTATTGCTGTGGCTTCCTGGCCAGGTGCAGCTTACTAAGAAATATAAATTTTGAGTTTCTGTTAGCATGGGAAACTAAATCAGAACTGTTAAGAATGATGCAACCTGAAATGACTCAGCAGTACTGTGTTATCAATTTAAGACTTTCCCAGAGAGAAAGCTAGAGCATTTTGGATTTTGTCTGAACCTGAACGCATCAACTCATCAGCACTCTGCCTTTGCTCTGTAAGTAAGATATTTATTTAGAACAGTGATTTCTCCTAGAGATAGATATAAATAGCCAGATTAGTCTAGCTGTTTTCTATATTTATGTCAGACTAATGTGCAGTGTTATTTTAAAGCATTTCCTGTGATTTCTGAAATCTGTATTAGCACTGTGTTGAATTTATGAGTATTATCATGTGTTTTAATTATTTATTATTAAATATTTTAAACCTTGCAACTGCGGCTGTTTGGTGTAGAGATAATTTAAGCTCTAGAGTACTTGCATGTATTTGGTGATACTATACTAAGCCACTCCAGAATAGCCTTAGCCCTGGGTCACACTTACTATTTGGATAACAGTAATATTACACAATGAAATTGGTCACCCTTTGGGAAGGGCCTTATTAGTAGCTGATATTAGTGGTTGGTGGCAGTGATTTCTACCTTATAGTCTGGAGAGAAGGGGGCATAGCTGGAGAACCTGTGCCAGACTTCCTCAGGAGTGTTTGTGTGTTGTTTATAACTCAGATCTCAAAGTGTGTGTGTGTCAGCTACTTGGGCAGGGATACAAAGCACTGGTTGGTCAGAGAGAGTGCTGGAGGTTTTAACTTGATCACTAGGCTGAGATCTGTACCCTATAGCTGTGCCAGTGAGGAGTCTTATTGGGGATCTGGAGAGAAAGGGAGAAACCAGCCTCAGACTGACTATGATCTCTGTGTGCTCTTAAGGGAAATTGTACTTTACCGTGTGTGTACTTGTTATCCTTCCCAATGTGCAGGCCCCTCACTGATGCTAGTGGTGAGGGTTGAGGCTCCTTGATTACTGGACCAGCGCATGGGTGTCACACCTTAAGGTCCTTCTCAATCTTTATTTGTCTCCCTTCTGAGTCCCATATTATATTTTTATCCCTCAGGCTGTATGTGATGTTGAGCCTTTATTTCTAAAATTAGCTAAACAGGACTTCGCAGTGTCCTGGCCAAAATTGATTTAGTAAGTGGTGCAGCTTTTGCAAGAAGTCAGGTAACCTTTTTTCTTTCTCTCTGTATCATTGGTGGATGTGTTTCCCAGAGAGAGATGATGTAATTAATTGCTGGATCTTATGGGAGAGATGTGAATTATAAAGATGAAGATTATATCTAATTAAAACATATTTTGGGAGAAAGAATATGCTGAAATATTATCTGGTAAGGATAGTTAGAGACTGTTTCATCCCTGATTTTTTTTATCCCTTCTAGAAGTTTTTCATGTTATCCTTGACTATTTGAGAAAATATCGTAGTGAGGTAACACTCCCATATATGAAAGATTGTACATTATGTAGAAAATACTTCTTTGTATCTGTCATTTATGGGGAAATTGGAAGATTTTTTATAATTCCATGCTAGTCTGCACATCCTTTTGAACTTTGTAAGATGTTCTGTCACTTTTGATATATTGTTCCTCAGGTCTGTTATGCACATCACACCATCATCTGCAAAGAGTGCTGAGGTATATGTTATAGATGCTGATGAAAAAGACAAAAATGCAGGACAAAGGTACCTCAAACACCCAGCAATCTTCAGCTATTCAGCTATTTAATAAAAAGCTGATGAACAAACCACAATACCACACTGAAAATGTTAAGCACTTTTCATCTGGCTGAATGACTAAACTTCTTCAGACAAATAACAGCAAGTACAAACTGACTTTTATACAAAAATACACTTCCTTCCACCCCCTAATTGTTCCATTATTCAATAAATTGACAATTAATCATATGAATAAATCTCTAAAACCAAACTAAAATGCATTCATTAAAAACAACTATATCATCCCAAATGTGTAACTAACTATGTTTACTATCAAGATGTACCATTCTAAAATAACATGCATACAATTTTTACATATAAATTACATTTAAATATTTCCATTCTGCAACCAACACCAGCTGACCCTGCATTCACTATGGGAGTTAAGACTCAGGTATCAAAAAATGTATAAACCACATATTTAATCAACTACAATAATGCAAACCATGTAAGCATTAAATACAAAGCATAAAACATGATACAGGACAACTTTTCATAGTAAAAATACTTATAAAAATTGGTTATCTGTTTAGACTTTTAAGTTTTAGTAAACATTGTATAGAGCAACTGTCATTTATACCTGGGAAATGGCAAACATCTAAAAAAATCTGCCACATCAATTCTCTTTTTTCTAATAACAATGATCTTGGACCACCCCTTAATTCATCAGTTTCATGGTCAATTACTCTAAACATAAAACTATGTGTGGGGTTAGTTTTGATGTGGGCCGCTAAAGAATTTTCAACCTTGCCTTTCCTAATGTAGTATAGATACTCATACACCCTCTCACGCAGTCTACGATCAGCTTTTCCTACGTAGAATGCAGGGCATAGTTTACATTGAGCAAGATACACTATGTAGGTTGAGTTGCAATTATACTTGCCTGACAAGGTCTTGTAACTACTGTCCTTGATGTTAAATGAGTACCCTATACCCATATGTTTGCAAAAGTTGCATGATTCACATTTACTCATCCCAGGATTCTTAATAACTTTGTGTTGTTTCATTTCTATAACATTTTTCAAATTCATACCTCTCTTAAACGTAAAAGAGTGGTATAAGCCCAACAAAGTATGAAATTCCAAATTGTTGCTTAACAAGTCCCAGTTCTTCCTTATAATTGAAATGATGTGACCACTCTCAGGGCTCTACATTAAAATAAATGACACTGGTGACCTATTAACCTTCTGAATACTGATCATCTCATTAACTGGTGACAGAGCACCCTGTAATAATGGTATATAAAAAATGTTAGTTCTTTTGCACGTCACTTCATCAATCATTTCATTAATAAGACCCCCCCCCCCCGGGTAACCTCAAGCAAGAAGCATTTCAGCTATCTTGTTACATTCTACTAAAAATTCTCTATCAAGTTACCATCCTCGCCGCTTGTACTGACTGCCCTTTTATTATGGATTTCTTCTGGTGGAAAGGGTGGGAACTACTGAAGTGCAAATACAGGTTTGAAAATGTGTCTTTCCTGTGAATCCTGGCTGCTAGTCTCTTCTGAGTTGAGACCTTAAACACTTTAATATCCAAATATGCTATAGCTTCCATATTAAAGGTGTGTGTAAACCTTAAAAATGTGTCAGTTTGGTTTAAATATTCAACAAACCTTTCCGCTTCATCCAACCTCCCCTTGTATAGGATGAGAATATCATCTAGGAAATGTGTGTAAAGGAAAATTTTCTGTGTTAAATGACTTTGTGAGAGTATGAATTCTCTTTCCCAAATAGCCATCACTGAGTTTGCAAAGCTGGCCCCACAAGGGGACCCCATTGTACCCCAATTTTTTGTAAATATAGTTGATCATCAAACATAAAGTAGTTGTTTGTTAAAACTATATCCAGTAAAATGTTAACGAACCTGATCTCACTATCAAGGGCGCCTTTCATGTTCAAAAACCAGAGAACCCAGTCAATACCTTCTTCTTGAGGGATGGAAGTGTACAAATCCCTAACATCAATAGTTAAAAAATTGAACACACCCTCCAATACAAGTGAATTTAGTTTCCTTAAACAAGACCATGAGTCTTTACAAATTTGTTCTTTGTTAACTAAATATTTCTTCAGGAAGTTGTCTATTACTTTCGCCAAAGGGTAGGTTATACTGTGGCAAGCATCGACTAAGGGCCTCATAGGTGGATCACTTAGAGATTTGTATATTTTCGGCAGTCCAAATAACACTGGGGTCTTTTGGACTGGCATGGATAAATAGTTCAACATAGATAAGTATATAAGTTGTTCTATGAACAACTCATTCAGGTGTTCTTTTATTTTCCTGTATGCTATGTTGAATTCATTCAAACTAACTTTAATATACGTGTCAGTGTTCAACAAAGCACTCATCTTTTGAACATATCTGTCTTGCCCCATTACCACTAGTCAAGTTCCCTTATCAGGTTTAAATTTTCTTATAGGTAAGTGACAAAAATCAACAAAGGCTGCCCAATCTCCTCTGTCCACATTCTTAACCTGATTCTGTTTCTCAGAATGGAGTTTTCTAAGGTCAATTTCACAAATTTTCTCAAATGTTGATAACAGTGGATGGCTAATAGGGATAAAGGTACTAGAGATATGATATTCAGATGTACCCGTTTGTTCCCCTTTAAACAACACTTGTAAAGTTTCCTAGTAAATTGTTTCAAATCTAAAATAGTATGTACAATGTCCATAGGTTTAGTAGGCAGAAAGGACAGTCCCTTTGCTAACAATTCCACTACACTAGGTTCAATCTGATATGATGTGAAATTGTATAGAGTAAAGTCACTTCCCCTGATTTTAATTATAGTCATTGGGGGTACCTGTTCATGCACTTCTGGGTCAACATCTGGTGCTAAATGTAAATCTAACACAGTATTCATAACTTGGGTCAATGTAAAAAATGGCTCATCCCAAGTCGTAGACCCTATTTCAATCATTACATGTCTCAGAGGGGCATTAGAAATTAAATTCAAACCATCACAGTTGTCAGAATTAGTGAGATGTGGAAGTTGAAACAAAGGAACATCCATCAACGGTTCTGATCTATTCAATACAGTCATAGATAGTGGTGTAGTCTTTCTAAACTCATGTATCCCTAACTTCTCTACTGTAGTTACTATCGAAAGTCCAGGTGCCTCCACATTACAATTCTCTGTTGTATAAACATTACAGCTGCTTAACTTTTCCTCATTAACATCTCCTTTCCCTCCCATTTGTGCTGTTTTCCCCTTAAACACTCTATTAGAATACTGTCCAATACTATTTGTATAACCGCTAGAATGACAGTTCAAGACAACATTCTTATTAAACAACTCGACCCTGGAGCCATCCGTTATTAAAGAAGAATGGGCTACTAATGGCTCCTTATTGGTAAATGGGTCACTCCTATTGCTAAAATCAACATTTACAAAAGGAAGCCATTACAGTTCAGTTATAGAGTTCAACGGAAAAGGAGGTTTAAAAGTTCCATGTGCACTGGCTGATGATTTAAGCAAACAATTAGTGCTATTAATGTTATCCGTAGTCACAGTACCTGAAACAATTAAATCCCTTTTCAAAGCAGTCTCGGCCTTAGGAGGGGTTACCTCTTTTTCCTGGTATTACTGTTTTTTTGCTGCTGTTAGGCATTTCTCCCTTTCTGACTCTCGTCTCCTGTGATTACGTGTTGGTTGGAGCCCTCTTGTAAAAAAATGTGGTCGTCATGTTCAGGATCAGTTTCAATGATAGGGAAATCATCCAATTGGTCTAGTTGCTTCCTTGGTTGCTCCGTACATTGATTCTGATTGTTAGTAGCCATTGTCATTGAACGCAAAGGTGCCGTACTCCACTGGGCTGAACCATTCTCACTCTGAGAGCATGGGGGGGTAGGGTAAGCTGTACCACAGGCATATGCCTGAGTGTCCCGTTGCCGTTTTTTAAGTTTGGTCAATTGCAACTTATCAATATGTTTGTTAGTGCTATCAAAGCATCTGTTATAATCATATTTATACCGAGGAAATTCCACAGAATCACAGATGAGTGCATTGATAACCTTAATTTCATCGTTCAGGCAGTTTACCATATTGACATAGTGTTTACTGATAAATTGCATCAATTCAGAGCCATGCCTATTAAACAAGTCCAGCAAATCCTTATGAAAGGGGGAGGCTGGAAGGAGACCCATTGGGTATTGCCATGATCTTAGTCCTTTTGGAATCACTCCCTCTTTTAGACATTCACTAAAATAGGCTGTTTCCAACTATAACTTTTTAGTCTTAAACAGTTTGGCATCCAGCAATTTCTAATCAGATGCTATCGATATAGGTGCTCCCAAGGGCAGTTTCTCATTAGTTCCAGCTACATTGTTAATTGTTTTATTCAGCACAGGAACAGAATTTAACCATTTTTAAACATCAAACCGCCCAATATGATCTCCATTAGTATAGACAGTCTCAGAATTTTGACCAAGGGGGGTATGACTAGTCTTAATTCTTACTTGGGAAGTGTCAACTTCCAAATTCAGGTTTTTAGCAACAGAAACACAATTAAATGAAGATAAGACAGCATCTAAACATTCTGCCAGAGTGTCTAAGTGTTGGGAAAGTATAGCTATTAGTCTAGTAAGGTTCCCACCTTCATGTTGACTTTCCTGAGTATTGTAGAGATCCTGGGAGTCAGTGCTAATCCCGCTAGCCATCAAACCAGATGCAAAGAAGAACCAACACCACAAACTGTAGAAAAAGACAAAAATGCAGATGAATGCTGATGTTGGAATACCACAATGACTGTCATGTGATGCAGGAGTTTCAGTGGCCAGAGTAAAGAGCAAAGGTGACAAGGTGCAACCCTGTCTTGTACCTATATTTAATAAAACAAATGTATGGATGATATCTCATCTGTAATAACATGAACTATTGCTCACTTGTACATAGTTTTTTATGTATCTAAAAAGGGCATTTGACACCATAAGCTGTGATTGCCTTCCATAGGAAAAACTATTGGAAAGTGTCAAAAGCCTTTTGTTAATCTAGAAATATTGCAGCTGTTGGAGTATTAATATATGTTGAGTGACACAACTGGACCACAAATGTACTAAGTCAGATCCCTTTGTCCATACATCTCAGCACAAGAAATCTGGCCAAAGCCAAAAATAATGGGGGTACAAAGGCCCAAAAATAGGGACACATTTTTAATTTTGCTCATATAAACTTAGAAAGTTGCTAAAATAAAAGACTTTGCTTTGCCATTCATTATTTTCTGAAGGATATGAAGTCTAAAACTCAAATGCTCTGTAATTATTTAATGAATTCAATCGTTACTGACTGATTTGCCAGAAAAAAAACAAATTTTATAAGGAACAGACCAAATATATGAGGGAAAAATCTGGACATTCTTTGAAAATCTAGACAGGTGAGAAGTATGACCTGTCTCCCCCCAATAAATAAAATGTGTTTGATTGATGTGCTTAAAATTAATTTAAATTTCTTTTCAAGAGTTCAAGAGTATCTTGGCAAATATGTTCATATCTAACTAGCCTAATGAAATAGGCCTGAAAGCTTCTTGAAGTGCATCCCCTGTTTTATTGGTTTTAGGTAAGGATACTACTTTGACTAACCTGGATGCAATTGGAAAGAATCCCTATGCTGAAATTGACCTAAGAGGGTTTTACAAATAGTGAATTAAATGCTTTCTAAAATTCTGCTTGCAGTCCATCAGGCTCTGGTCATTCTGATTTGGAGGGCTATAAATGATTTTTATTACGTCCTCCACAGACATAAACTGACTGAGTCATTACAGCTCTTGCATGTTAAGTTGCAGAAGATGAAGACCCTGCAAAAAAGAGATTTTGCTCATATTCCCCATCCATTCCCCTTGCACTGTAGTGTTATGTCAGGTAGTTATATGCTATCTCATTAATTTCTAATCCATTTCTAAATTTGGGTCTATATTAGATCATCAAAATATTCTTTCATCGACAGATTATTCATCAACCCCTGTCCATTGAAATTAACTTCAGCAAACATCGAAAATTTTTACAGCATAAATAACCAATTGGCCAACACCACAACTTTGCCCTTTTTCCTATTGTAGTGTGATCTCAGACTTGGTATATTTAATTAGGGGGGTGTGGGGCTCAGCTCCCCCCATTGGAGTATGTGGGGCAAAACCCTCCACTTGGGTGGGTTTGATTTAGTGCGGTGTGTTTCAGTGGGGTAATGACCAACTGATTACTTACCTTGTAAAAAATGTCAATGTTCTCTGAAGTTAGTTTCAATGATTAGAGGTCGATGAATAAGCTGTCAATGAAAGAAGATTTCAATGCTCTAATATACACCCATAAATTTTACCCTCTGTAACCTTTATGGTAGGAATCAGTACCTGCATTTTTCTTTCAGAAGTTTTGGTGAGCTGATCCCCTTAACACAATGAAATCATTTTATCTCTCTCTCTCTGTCTTACATCTAGTATTTAAATGCTCATAATAAGATTCTTTACATTGTGTAATTGGCCATCTATTAATTTGTGTAAGACACTGTTTATTTGCATTGACTTTCTAAAATATAGATTTATTTTTCTGACCTATTTTGTAGGGTATGGCCTTAACTGTTTTCTTTATGAAGTATTTGACTTTGGTCTATTGTTCATATATTTGGATAAAGTGACAGTCCATGTCCTCTCAATATTTCTTAATAATCTCAGCATATAGATTTGTTGTCCTCTTATTTCAATGGCCATAACATCATGCAATCTAAATGAGAGAAGGGGTCCGAATGGAGAGATGATAAAATCAGCAAGCAAAGGAGAGTAGTATTGCTGGAAGTTAATTCATCCTCAAGCCTTGTTGAGTGCCTTCAAGAGATGGGCCCTGTTTTTACAAAATCTCATGAAGATGACATTGTATTTTCTATAGTATATATCATGGACAGAAGTAGATAAAAAAATAAAAAAGACAGAGGGGTTCACAAGTCCCAGGATAAAAAAGTGCCCAATCCTGCTAGGTGAGTGCACTGATGCCAGGACTGGAAAAAATGATAGTGTAAAATCCTCAAAACACGGAAACATTCCTACAATAGGGGTAGGCCAGCCTCAGGGGGAGGTTGTCTCCCCTGTTGTAGAAGGAAGTAGTAGTCCTCAAAAATCACAAAAAAATGATAGGCGAAAAAACAGCCATAAAGGTGACAGAGTGGACTATTGAGGTTAAGAAAGAAATTACGTATTGTTACTATTATACAAGAAGCACAGAATTTCCAGACAGAAGATAAACAAAAAATGTTAAGACAGAAATTAGAGGAAAGAAAAATACTTACACAAGAAAAACATTCAAAAGCTTCAAATGCAAATTTGTATTTATTAGTACAACAGATTCACGAAAAACATTACATAGACCAAAAACTCTGGGCTGATGGAAAAAAGAAGCAACTGAGGAAGTGCGAAAATATAAAGAACAAAACTTAGAGGTTTTTGAAAAGTATAAAAAAGAAATATGGACATTGAATAGAAAGAGAGATCTGATATGTTGCAATATTTATGCAAAGGAGAACGTCAAATTAATCAATACAAAAATAAAACAGCCTCAAAGATATTCAAAGAGAAATACAGGCAAAGGCACCCAGATATTGAAAATTTCAGAATACAAAAAAATGAGATCACAAAGGGGTATGTGCAATAGAAGAAAAGTAAAGTAAATTAAAAAAAATAGAAGCTGACATTATGGAATACTTGAAAAGTGAGGTATTTAGTGTAGAAAATTTAACACACTTTATATCACAGCATGATGGAACAATGAGTCCCCCAAGTAAGGAGAAACAGGAGGAGCAGAGGACATCTGAAGAAGAAATATGGACATGGAAAAAAGAGAGAGATTTAATATGGTGCAATATTTATGCAAAGGAGAAAGCAAAACTAATCAATACAGAAAAGAGTAGCGCCAAAGATATTTGAAGAGAAATACAGGCAAAGGCATTCAGGTATGGAAAATTTTACAATAAAAAAATAAGAAAACAAAGAGGGAAAATAGAAAAGAGGACTAGTAATGGAGAAGTTAAAGAAATAAAAACTGAAGTTTTGGATTACCTGCGAACTGAAAGATTTAGTTAGAACTTCTAACTCTAATAATACCACAGCAGGATAGAATAATGGATCCTCAAATTAAGGATAAACCAGTGGAGCAGGAAACATCTGATCAGTTGGCATATGAAGATACTTTGGTGCCTTCATTCCAGAACAAATGTTCAAGTTCTGTTGGAGTTGTACAGCAAGGGAAGGAACAGGAAATTATGGCAACTCTGATGCAGTCAGTGTTGTGGAGTGATAGACTAGCGAGTTACCATATCAAAGAGTAACGGATGACACGGGATGAAACTGAAGAGAACATGGCACAGGAAGATGCTCTGGAACTTTCTGTAGAATGCCCGCAGGAAATGGAGAACAAAGAATGTACCAACAGTTTAGGAGAAAAATGATCTAAGGGAAGAGTTGCTTGATTTAATAGTGATGGATAGACATATTAATATCAATGAACAAAATAGACTGCAGAAAGTTAATAAGACCCCAAATGTTAGAAGTTTGATAAAACAAATGAACACAGTAATCAGGACTGTTCATAGAAATTCATGCATTATAACAAAAGTAAATAGGATATATTAATGTGCAGCTAGATTAATAACAGATAAAGTCTTACCACAAAAAATACAAAGCAGTAAGGGGAATCAAATGCAGTCATGGAAATATTGAATAGAGAAAGTTATAAAGCAATTAAGACAAGAGGTGTCACTGTTAGAAGAATAAAGAAGTGGGAGTAAAAGTACTCAGAAAGATAGATGTGATAAAAGCAACGTGCAGTATCAGATCAGATCAGGATCTATCATACACTATTGAAAATAATAAACTAAAGACATCAGCACAGGCAGAAAAACTTAGAAGATATGTAGATAAATATAAAGGAAAAGTGCAAAATAAGTAATTTATGAATGACCCAAAAAAGTTTTATAGACATTTGGGAAACAATGCAAAAGGAATTGCGACACCACCAAAAAAAAAGAAATAGATACATTTTGGAAAAATATCTACAAAGATCCTGTGGAACATAACAACAATGCTGAATGCATAGAAGAGGTAAAAGAAAGAATACGAAGATCAAGTGTACAGAATATGAAATGGGATGAAGGAATGGCCAAAGAAATTTAAAAAAAAAAATTAAGAAAAACTCCCAATTGGAAAACTACAGGCCCAGATGCAATAACTAACTTCTGGCTAAAAGTATTAACATCTTT
This sequence comes from Protopterus annectens, assembly GCF_019279795.1. Classification (NCBI taxonomy): domain Eukaryota; kingdom Metazoa; phylum Chordata; order Ceratodontiformes; family Protopteridae; genus Protopterus; species Protopterus annectens. The sequence goes on from NC_056745.1 coordinate 717,528,425, forward strand.
ACATCAAGATTTAGCCATGAGTAAGAACTATTTATATGCACACCCTGAAAAGGCACCAACCTGGTTAACAACATGAAAAACAATACTCTTCCTTAAGAGCAAACCTGCAAGCTATCCTAAAAACTATAGACCAATAACTTGTTTTCCGACGATGTATAAACTATACACTGGAATTGATGCAGAGAGAGTCTATAGCAATTTAAAAGAAAACTCAATTATGGCAATAGAATAAAAGGGTAACAAAAGAAAGTCATATGGAAGAAAGGATCATTTGTTGTTGAATAAAGTCATAATGGAGAACTGTAAACAGGGGAAGAATCTAAGTATGGCATGGATAGACTAGAAAAAACATTTGATAGTATTCTACATTCATGAATGAAAGACTGCTTAAAAATGTATAAGATGCACCCAGTACTGATCGATTACACTACAGTGACCATGAAACAGAGGCAAACCACTTTGCAATTAAGCCATGATAAAGGATAAATTATTATTTCAGGGATAAAAATTCAAAAGGGGATATTCCAGGGTGACTTTTCACCGTTGCTCTTTTGCCTTGCCCTTAGCGTATTAAGCTGTCTACTCAACAGATTATGTCATGGCTAGAATTTGGCTCATAGAAAACAACAAATTGTAAAGACTTCTTGTCTTCTTTTTGTGGATGATTTAAAACTGTACAGTTCATCAGGCAAGGAATTGAAAGTAGAACAAGTGGTCAAGACTTTCTCAGATGATATAAGAATGCCACTTGGTCTTGATAACCTTTAAAGCAGGAAAGCTGCAACATCAAGAAAACATCAGTCTGGGACAGCAATTTGGTATAAAACAACCTGAGCAAGAGGAAGTATGTAAATATTTTGGAACTGATGACAATAAAACATATACAAATGCGAATAAAACTTAGTAAGGAATATTTTAGTAGACTAAAATTAATATTGAAAACAGGTCTGACATCTAGGAACAAAGTCCAACCTGTAAACCAATTTGGCCTTCCTGTCCTAACTTGCAGTTTTGGAGTGATTGACTGGCCCCAAAACGTATTGGGTCAGTTAGACAAGAAAGCAAGAAAAATGCTTCATGCTTATCAAATGATTTATAAAAATGATTGTACACCAAGATTATATTTTCCCCATTCTGAAGGAGGTATGGGTCTCTGAAAATGATTGCATGTTTAGATAGGCAGTCATAGGACTGCATACATATCTGCTGACCTCACAAGACCTAAACATAGTGAAAGTTTTAAAACATGAGGAAAGTAAGTCTAAGATAACTTCCCTGCTTAGTTTAATAGAAGCATATCAGTGTCAAGCAGAAATGGAAACCAAACCAGAAGTAGACAAAAATCATGCAGTAACTGAATGTGCCAAAAAAACAAAAGAAAGAATATAAGGGGAAGGATAAGATGAGAAGGTAAGAAATGTGGAAATTGCTTAAATATAGTTGCAAGTACAGAAAACTCTTGGAACAACCTCATGTCAATCAGGATCAAATGAAGGAATGGTTAAGGAGAGGTGAATTTAAACCAGAATTGTATTTATTTATTTTATTTTATTTTATTTTACATTTTTTTTTTACTAGGAAAGTCTGACTGAGCCCAAAATGTCCCATTTTCAGTGGAGGCCTGGGGAGAAACACTCCAGATGCTTGTCTTTGGAATGTGGGAGGAAACTAGAGTACCTGGAGGAAACCCTTTCAAACGCAGGGAATACATGCAGATTCCGCACAGAAGGCACCCCGGCCAAGAATCAAACTGGAGAACCTCTTGCTGTGAGGCGACAATGTCAACCAATGCACCACTGCACTGTCCAAATATTTTTTTATCAAGAGTAATGCATTATATACACTTAGCAAGATAGCAGGGGTGAAATTAAGCAATAGATACTGCAAACAATTTTAGCACGAGTATAAAATAGGAAGCATAGGTGCGGTGAAGTTAAGCAATACATATTTTAAACAAGAATGGTACAGATGAAAACTAAATAGTCTGAAACAGGAAGAGATTGATAGACTATAGGAGAGGCGCATTGACAAATTATGGGGGAGGAAACAAGCAGTGTGAGTGGAAGTAGAGGCATAAGCATGATTTTGTGTAATACTGTTGAAAAGTGTAGTAATAGACTGGATAAAGGGAGGACTGTGAAGTAATACTGTTGAAAAGTGTAATAATAGACTGGATAAAAGGGGGGACTGTGAGGTAATACTGTTGAAAAGTGTAGTAACAGACTGGATAAAGGGGGGACTGTGAAGTAATACTGTTTAAAAGTGTAGTAACAGACTGGATAAAAGGGGGGACTGTGAAAGGAGAGGGAGATAATATGGAGGGGTGGAGCCAAAGATGATAGATAATTGAGTGGTACTGCTATACAGTCTAGTAATAGACTAGATTAAAAAGGGGACTGGCAAGTGAGAGGGGATAAAAATGTCAGTGAGGAAGTGGAGTCCCATAGGGTTCGGTCCTGGATCCTCTCCTTTTGGTATCTACTTCTCTGAAGTCCAGGCCAACATGAAGGGACTCTGGCTGACAAAGTTCACAGACGATTGCAAGTTGGGAGCTATTACTAACTCCCCAAGTGATGTTGACATCCTACAGAATGGCCTCACTGAGACCAACAACTGGTGTCAGAACAATGGCCTTAAGCTCAATGCCAGAAAATGTGTCGTCATCCCCTTTGCGAAAAACCCAGTTCCCATGAATTACCACATTGATGGTAGTCCACTGAACACAGAAGGCATTATAAGAGATCTGGGAACACAGGTTGACAGCAACTTCTCTTTTGATCGTCACATTGCCACTGTGGTCAGAAAGTCCTTCTGTGTGGCACATCTCATTACTAAGGGTTTTGCATCTAGGAAGAAAGAGGTCATTGTCTCCTTCTACTCTTCCCTCATTAGGCCAGTCATCGAGTACAATTCCCCATTTGGCATGTACCTCACTAGACACCTGCAACAACTGGAGAGGCCACATAATTTATATTGTGAAGAATAATATAAAATTAAATAAAATGTTCTTAATAAGGCCGCAAAAGTACCTCAGAAAGAGGATCCTAGGTCTTAAACACTTGTCCTGTATGGACAGACTCACAAAACTCCAACTATTCTCTGTCTCATATCGCCTAAGGTGATCTCTGCTTGACTTACAAAGCCATGTCTGACCCAGCTCTGTTAGAAATGCTACATCTAAAGAAAACCCAATCACTCTGCACCACACACTCCAGAGACCTCAACCTCATTGCCACAATTAACAGAACATGCTGGAGGGACAGGTTCAAACCCAAAGACTGCCCATGCTATGGAATAGACTTCCCATACATGTCAAGCAGAGCACCTCGGTGACCCTCTTCAAGAGAAATCTTGATGAGTGGATGGGAAACAGAAAATTCATCCCGGTTATAACTCTACTGGCTCTACTCGACAGAGGTACTGGGTACTAAGGTCGGGTGGCACTATGCCAGGATAATCCTATGACTAGGCTTGTAAAGGCCCCAGGACCATTAGCCTAGTACACACCTATGGACCTATGAACCTATGAAGAAGGATAGATCATCCAGGATGAAAAGTTAATATTGGTGGTCCAGAATAGTGGACTACATATACTTTGGTTTGGAAAGTCCATTGAACATGTGGGAGAAACAGACAAATGCAGGTTTTGTAAAACAGAGTTGGAAACATTTGCACATCTTGTTGCTGGTTGTGATATGCTAATGGCAGAAGGGCTTTATACGAAAAGGCATAATAATGTGGTAAGACTGTTGCATTGGGGATTGTGCAAACATAATACTGAAGTAACTGAAAAACATTAGAAACATGAGCCACAAAGCGTTATAGAAAATTATGAAGTTTATATCACATGGGGTCACTCATTACTAACAGTTCAAAAAATAGATGTGAGAAACCCAGATATAGTAGTCTGTGCAAAGAAGACAAAAGTAGCATTGATCATTGAAATTGCTGTACCCAGTGGCTACAGTGTCTTACTTACAAGGAGACAAAAAGTAATAAAATATCAGGATTTAAAGGCTGAAATAAGGGCAGTGTGGAAGAAGGATACCCAGACAGTTCCAATAATAGTAGTAGGAGCAACGGTTCTTATAAAAAAGAATTTACAGTCGTACTTAGATATGTTACCAATAAATATAACTGCAAATGAAGTGCAGGAGGAGTCAGTACTGTGCACATTGCTGGTGCTTTGAAGAGCACTTCTGGCTGACATCAAAGACTGAAACAATAGTAATTTCATGAACTTTAATCATACTTTGACGTAGGAATGGGCAATGGGGTCCATTCCCGTCATGGTGTAAGAAACCCAAAAGACTTGGAGAAATAAAAAATGGGAGAAGCAAAATATAGTTTAATCACCTGGCCATGTTAGAGGCATGTACCAGAAAGGAGTAGTCTCTTCCCTCAGGATTTAGGACCCTCCCTATATCCACTAATCCCCCATCCATAATTATTCCTTGAAACAGTTTGATTGATTTCAGCATTCTATTGTTCCTTGTAGAGTTCTGTCAAGTTCACGGTAAAGGACTGTATTAAAATCCCCACCAATTAGCATTGTTATTCTTGCCCATCTTAACTCATCTATTGCCCCTGAAAAGTAATTAATGTATATTGGATCATCCTCATTTAGCCCATAAAAGCAACCCAAAATTATGTTTGGTAGCTTTTGCTTTGACCATTTCCCTGTCCCCCTTCATTGTCTAGAAAGTTGATATCCTTTACACCAATTAAGTTTCTTTGAATTAAGACTGTAGTCGCTCTCTTTGCTGAAATCAAACAACTGGATACTCCACAACCGTTGCAGTTTTACTGAAAAAGTTCTATATTTGCCTATGCCAGTTTTGTCTTGTCCCCCCCAAAAAAAACACGTTTACCCTTAAACTAATTCTAAGCATGCTGTTTGTTTCATGAATGTGGACAGTCCATTGATATTCCATAAAATCACTTTGTTTGAAATGGTACTTTTAGCTGTTTCATGTCTCCTTGTAATATCTGAAGTAATATTCTAGACTAGCTGTATACCCTCATTCATAGATCAGTCTATATTTATCTTATCAGTAACTTTAACATTTTATTCTTAGCTGGTACTCTGTGTCCTTTCTATTAATGTATTGAATTTAAGGTTCAGTAAAGCTGATATTGCATTTTTAATAAAGCTTACTGGATCACTTCATGTTTTTCCTTTCTGGCAAGGCAGTAATTCACAGAGTACTGCACTCATTTATGTTCTCCAAATCATCAGGATTAAGTTGCATTTGGTGTGGCCCAGACTGAAGTTCTGTAGTTTAACATGAATGTTGAATTGCCATGTCTGTTTGGGCTTCTCCTTCTAGCTGCCTTTCCAGAGTCTCTGTAATGCTTTGCAGCTAAATTTCTCATTTTATAGTAGCTGTTTGTATGATTGCTATATCTTTTAGCACAGCTTGTATTAGTAGGGTTAATGCTGCTGTTGCATCCTGCAAATCCCCTTCTTCCCTCTTCATTGACTCCCTGTAGTTGCTGTTACACTCGTCGTTTACCTGCACACAAACATTATTAGTATTTTTTACTCTCCTCAGTAGCCAGTCCCTGGACAAAATCATTTAATTTAACTGTGATCTCCTGAAGCTCAAACAGAATAGTACTAGATGAAGGCTTTAACCTCAAACTAGAGGAGACATCTCACCAAAAACAATAGCACCAGAATGTTGTCAGTATCTTTTCCATTACCTGTCATCACTGTCATATGGTTGAATACGACATCTGAAATCTTGATCATTCTATTCCTAAGCCATGTATTTTCCAGTTTCTGTAGACAAAAAAATCATACATATAGCAGACTTGCAGATCAGTTACTCTAGTTTCTCATCCACTTTCCCAAATATAAAATGAGAAATACAAAATACACATATTCATCTTAAAGCATTGCAAGATCTGTTTGCAAAATTCATTACTTTCAAGGTATTTACTCCTGTCTCTCTTCTATGCTATCCCGAGCTTCAAGTCTCATAAATGCTGTAATAAAATAGCTACATTTTCTGTAAAATATAACACTAGAGCACACCACTGCCAAGACCACAGAGAATTGAACTGTTTAGAACTACCACATCACTAGCTTTCTTGGCTAAAGTGCAACACACAGACTTCTCTATAAGCCAGAAGATTCCCCAGCTCTTAACAGCTTAATATGATGTTACACCCCAATAGAATTTATACTCAGAGAAAAATCTCTAATCACCATAACCAAATCATCTAATAAAACAGGTGACTCTCTATATTCAAATAGTGTAGCTAAACTGTGGTACAACATCCCAATACCACTGAAATCTATTAAAAATGCACTCATTTAAAAGAATATTAAAACGTCACCTATCAAATCAAAGGATCTGCTCCTGTACATCTCCAGGATAAATACCACTATTATCTTCAGCTTACCATATCGCTAAACCTTTTTCTTCATTGAGAATCCTATGACCTGCAACCAGGCTTCACCAATACCTGAATAGTTTTCGAGCATCTCCTAGCTGTATACCTTGTTTTGTGACACTGCTCTCCCACTACAGTTATGCTTCTAATATAAACCTTATGATAAACATATACAGTATCTATATATCTATATACTGACTGTAATCCTCATGAATTTACAAGAAAATCAAATTGTATGAGGAACAGGGCAAAAATATGGGACTTTTTGTAAAATAAAGTACATCCGAGAGGCACATGAGCAGGAAGTCCCATGAACTTACAGTGTGAAGAGCTTTGTTCCTCAAAGAACAGCAGCAACAGTGAATTCTGCTTCATTCAGACAAAAATTGAATTTGGCAAACTGTTGTATCATCAACTGATAAATAAAAAACAATGGAGGGTTAAGTTTATTTTCCAGCATCTTACAAACCTCTGGAATAAACTTCCTTGCATGCTAAACACTATAATTCACTATCTTCCTTTAAAAATAAACTGGATGACTGGATGGGTATCCACTAATTTACTTTAGGCTTGACCAGTATGGTCCTCGTGGAGAAAGGAGGTGCTGCCTGAGACAGGGTACTGGCAATGTGCGAAAGGAAGATAGTGAGTTACGGTGTTTAACATGCAGGGAATTTTATTCCAGAGGTTTGTAAGATGCTGGAAAATAAACTTAACTCTCCGTTGTTTTTTATTTATCTGTTGATGATACAACAGTTTGCCAAATTCAGTTTTTATCTGATTGAAGCAGAATTCACTGCTGCAGCTGTTCTTTGAGGAACAAAGCTCTTCACACTCTAAGTTCATGGGACTTACTACTCATGTGCCTCACGGCTGTATTTTATTTTACAAAAAGTCCCATATTTTTGCCCTGTCCCACATAACATTTGATTTTCTGGTAAATTCTTGAGGATTACACTCAGTCAGTCCATAATACCAGATATTAGTTTCCTTCTTCTTACTATAGAGAAAAAACACTTTGATGCAAAACCTGTTGTTCTGAATTGCAGTAATAGTCAAATATTGTCCCTGATTTGGTCATCTGTCATCTCATTATTTTTTGCTTATTTTTGGCTTTACCATGAGTGCTGGACAAAGGAGTTGAGAACAATGTCTCCCTGTTACCCCTTTGCCTTGTATAATGAACTCCCAAGTTTGTTGCACTTCAGGGGCAGAAGAACTTCCTGTGCCATAACCATTGTGCAGCTTTGACCAACTGTGTGTTATCACAATGGCATGCAGCTGTAATTCTCCCTTAGCTGAGTGCATTATCAGCCTGTCCTACTGCTTAAAAACATTAACACCACCACTGGTTACATCCTTTATCTACCTGACATCATATTAACAGCTGTCATGCACTCCAGCTTGCTTCTGTGGCAGCAATTAACTCATCATTTACAAATAACAAAATACCTGCTCTAAAAGAATAACTTAGTTCCCTTTGCTAAGCAGAAAGTCTTCATTCTAGTAATATACTACTTGGTATTCTTGCTTCCAGATGCTCCCAGAAGACTGGAGATATAAGCTAATGTATATTTCTCAATACACATGTTTATGCTGATAATTCATGCATATGAAACATTACACTGCACACATTTGACCTGTGGCTTTGTGCTTCACTGATTCAAGTAATTCTTTGTTTTTACAGTCACAGGTATGTCGTAGCTTGCATCGCTGCTTTGTTTCTCTTCTCTGCCTATAAATAATATTTCTATCCTTCTGTAGTATAACAAGCAATACTTTATACTGGCTGACTTGTTATAGTACCAGGAGCCAACAATTACAGCAAGTATTCTCAAGTCTATAGGCAGTGTTAGTTTGCCAAATCATTTCCTGACTCTGGTAAAGTATATGATGGTGAATTTTCTAGATGTGGTTGAAGAGAGCTTTCACAGTATTTATGCTTTATGGCAAAGCAGCCTTTTTCTACCATTCATGAAAACCTCTTCCATGCACCAGTTTGCATTTTGCAGCATATAAAACAGGGAGACATTTTAATTTTCTCAGCTGTCATAAACACATAGTCCTTTCCTTTTCTCTGTTATGTGACTGGCTTGACAGATAAGATTTGCTACTTCAACAAATACAGAAAAACCTTGGTGGAACTCTATTCATTGAAACAGAAGATTTTCTCTCTTCTAAGCAAGTCTGAAAAACACAACATAAAAAGGTACAGACTATTTAAATATTATTACACTTGTTGCCGGGGTGATGGGAAGGAACAGTTTTGCACGCTTTGGTATAGATAGAGCTCCTCTAATAAGGCATTTCATACTCTGATAAGTGCCAATAATGGACTTAATAGGGGTTGCTAAGTGAAGGCCTTGTACATCATAAGTATTCAGGGCAATAACCAAGTGCTGTAACAGCAGTCTTTTACTAGGCTATGATAATATGCAGAGCCCAAAAGAATTTAGAATTCAGTTACAGTTCTGTTTCTAACCTTTAGTGTAGGGCAGAAACTAAATCACGTGCAGCTGGTGACAGGTATTCATAATTCATACTTTTTAAAAGCACCACTTTGGATGCGTACCATTATTATTATTATCATTATTATTATTATTAGTATTATTATTTATTTATTTATTTATTTATTTATTTATTTATTTATTTATTTATTATTTCCAAAAGAAGCTGCTGTTTACTGCCCATCTAATTTCAGGCATTGTTCCTATTTTACTGGCCGTTTAGATTCCTGAAGCACGCTAGAGCTGCCTTTTTATATCTGAAACATAGAATGGTACAGATTTCAACATTCTAGAGCAACATCTGTATTTTAAAAAGAAGTTATGTACTCACCATAACGTTCCACGTTTGTTGTGCAGTATCTCACCTTCAGTCTTGCTATTTTGCGTTCGGAGCCAAAACCTCGGCTCCGACTCAGCCTATACTACAGCTCGAGAGCTTCTACTGGCTCAGGGCTGAATACCTGTCTCATAATACTTAGCGGCTATTCCCCGTATCTCATTTGAGAATGAAAATTCCCATGATATGTACAATATCCAAAAGGATAATATCTGAAAAAATATATATTGTCAAAAAATTAACAAGAAAAGGCAAGAAGGGAATCAGACCTTATCTGCCAATTTGAGAAAAAATTCCTGTACATACTCCAGGAGGGGGATGGCTGGGAGGGACGCAAGACTTAAGGCAAGATACTGGACAACAAACATGGAACGTTATGGTGAGTACATAACTTCTTTATGTTATGTTGTCCCATCTCGCCTTCAGTCTTGCTATTTTGGGACAGAGTCCCCAGCACCTTTTTCTTGGGTAGCTCAAGAGAATAAACTCCTCAGGACAGTGGAACCAAAGGATGCCCTGTTCCAGGAGGCCACATCTACTTTGTAATGAGTAATAAAAGTATGAGGGTTAATCCATGTAGCAGCCACACAAATTGAATCCAGTGGAAGTCTGGACCAAAAGGAAATGGAGGTAGATACCGCTCTAGTTGAATTCCCTTTGATTTTCCCTGGTGGTTCCTTATTGTGGGAATCATAGACATATGTGATGATTTCAGTAAGCCGTTTGGACAAAGTAACTTTTGAGACTGCCAAACCTTTTTTATTTTCTGAATAGGAGACAAACAATTGGTCTGACTTCCTAAATTCTTTTGTCCTGTGCAAGTAAAAATGTAACTGTCTGTGCACATCCAGCTGATGGAGGTTATACTCTGCCTTGTTGCCATAGTTGTTCTGAGGGAAACTATCTTTATGGAGGATCAAATAAGGTGGATGGATAGACAAGACTTGCAACTCTGAAACTCTCCTGGCTGAAGTAATTGCTGTCAGGAAGAGTGTTTCCAAGAAAAAACTTTAATGAACAAGATGATGCTGGTTCGAAAGGGGGCAGAATCAAAGATGACAATACTAGATTGAGGTACCAAGGAGGAGGAGCTTCTCTGATGGGAGGCCTTAACAGAAAAGTACTTTTTAGGAAGGCTTTGCATAGTCTATGAGACATTAGACTAGATCCTGATTCTCCCACATGATAATTAGAAATAGCAGCTAATTGAACTCGGATGGTGGCTGCTGCTGCCCCTTGATTAAAGGTTTCTGTTAGAAATTCCAGGATTAGAGGTATAGATGCTATAAAAGGATCTATATGTCTTTTGTCAGCCCAACAAGAGAACCTCTTCTATTTGCTTGCATAGAGATTCCTAGTCATCTGCTTGTGCGAAGAGACTAGAATGTGACGAACTGCAGGGGACAATTCCGGAAGCCTGGCTAAGAGAGGAAGTGGAGCAGCCAAGCTGTCACTTTCAGGGTGTGGAGTGCAGGATGGAGCATTCCTGACTGATGCATCAGGAGATCCGGCACTGGGTCCAGGATCCATGAGTCCTCCTGAAGGAAGGGCCAAAGGAAGGGGAACCAAATCTGACGAGGCCAGTATGGCCCAATGAGATTTAACCTGTGACTGAACAGCTTTGCTTTCTATATGAACTTTGGAATCAAGGGATCGGGGAAAGGCATAAAGAAGACCCAGGGGCCAATCGTGAACCAGTGCATCCCTCTCCCAGAGGGGAAATTAGGGCAAAGTAGTTGCTGCATTTGGAATTGAAGGGAATGGCAAAAAGGTCACAGCAAAGCTGGCCCCATTTGCAAAAAATTTGATTTGCAACTTCCTGATTGAGGGACCACTCGTGAGGCATGAGAATCGCTCTGTTTAGCTTGTCTGCTATAACGTTGGATTTCCCTGGGATATGTGTTGCTGTTAGAAAGCATTGAGAAGATAGAAAGCATTGAGAAGATATCACCTATTGCCATACTCTCTGGGCCTCTCAACATAGAGGGTAGGATCTGGTTCCCCCCTGCTTGTTGATGCACCAAACCACCGACATATTGTCTGATTGAATTGCAATAGTCCCCGTGGGAAGAGAGTCCTGAAGTGCTTGCAACACCAGAAGCATGGCCCTCATCTCTAGGACATTGATATGCAAATGGTAGTCATGATCTTTCCAAACTCCTTGGACCGTCTGTCCCAAATAATGCCTCTACCCCCACCCTATCTGCGACACGTCCATGGTTACTGTAGCAATAGGTTGTGGAAGTACCCTTCCAGTCACCCTGGTTTTGTGGACCCCCTCTGTCACGTGGATGGCATCTTCCATTGTTTCCCCCTCTGCCCCTGGGGGAAGGATCACCGTGAGTGTCAGATAAGGCTCCTTTAGACTTACGGAACCACATTTGTCCACCCTTTTGACCTTTAGGATAAGGTCTGGTAGGGGCAGAAAAACAGACTCCAACGGCAGACAGAGCCTTACTATCTTGTTGGCTCCTGGTGAGAGTTTCTTTTACTTTAGGCCCAAACAATGATGAGCCATCAAAGGGAGTATCAATAAAGGAAGAACGGAAGGGTTCTTCAAACTCACAGAGGTGCATCCAGGAATGTCTACAAAGAGCTATTCCTGTGCCTGCTGCCCTGCTCGCTCCATCGGCTGCATAAGATATGAGCCACATGGAGGAGTTAGATATGGAGGTTAAGGTTGCAAGCTGGGAGTTAACCTTATCAAATAAGTCCTGGGTTGTAGCACCTTGCAGAGTATCTCCTAGCTCTTTTAGGAGATCCCTCTGAAGTCTTATGAAATGTGACAAATAATTCAGCGACTGTAAAGTAAAGGCCACTGAGGAGAACATACTCTTCCTGTATCTAGCCATCGTACAAGAATCCTTGTTCAGTGGATGAACAGCTACAGAAGTTTCAGCGAACTCCTTTTTTGTGGCTGCTGCCACCACCATTGCATCTACAGGAACCCCTTTAGTTAAGTACTGCCTATCTTCCGGGGCCGTAATGAACTTATTAAGCCTCTGCAGAATGGGGTCCACTGAGTCCAGAGAGTCCCTCACCTTCTGGCTCACCAAACTCAGGAGAGGGTTGAAAGGTGAAGACACCCAAAAGGTGGAGGGATGAGAGCCAAATGCCTCTAGGTATATCAAGTCATCTTAAGAAGAGGAAAGGGACTTCCAGCCACCCCTCTGTTTAAGAGTCTCCAGGATGTCTGAAAAAGAAACATCCTCAGAGGGGGACCTTGGGGACCCTTCTGAAGTTGGTATCAGAAGTGACAGACTCAGGGGAGTCTATGTGTTTCCTCTTACAGTGTCTCTTCCAAGGGACCTCCTCGGGGAGATGGTCCATAGAGGTATTGGAAGAGGAGGATCCACCCATTGTGGCTTCCTGGGGCACTGACTCTCTACTCTGTGGTTTATGGAGAGATAATGAAGAGGTGGACACTGGTCCCTTAGGGGGAAGAGAGGCTGGAGCCGAAGGTGGAGTAGACTCAGTGGAGAGCACACTCTGCATCACCTCGAAGGCACTGTGGTCCTAGGCTGAGAATGACTCCACCCTGAGAGACTGGGAGATCTCCTCGGCACCAAGAAGGGTGGCTCCGAGGCAGATGTGGGAGCCAAACTTACCTGAGCCGAGGTGCCGAGTGGGAGAGCCAGCTCCGGCAAGGGTCCGACCCAACTCTCCCCCCCCGGAGCTGACCAGGGAGTGTTGGCCCCCAGGTCCCTCAATGGATGGAAGCATCAAAGAAACCAGATCAGACATCAGATCCAAGATATTAATAGTGATTACTGGCTCTGGTGGATCCAGCACAATGACTTCCATACTCTCTGACTCCAAACTTGTCTGAGCTGGAGGAGGAATAGGCATAGTAGAAGGTACCATTGTCAGCTCCAAGGTCTGATGGGCTGGGCTCAAAAGAATTTCAGCTAGGGCCCGGGTCTGAAGTAACCTCTTCACTACCCATTTCAAGTCACCATCCGATAACCTGGAGGATCTAGAGGAATCACTGAAAGACTTGTGGCTACCTGCCACCAACTGTAATAAAGGAAAAACTGGCACCAAGCAAACAGGCTCCAAGGATGGTGACCGGTTCCTCTTTTGGCTCCACAATGGCTCTGATGAGACAGATGTAGCCAAGGGAGAACCACGTTTTTCCACTCCGATAACTCTCAGAGCTGAAAAGGCATCAGGCCTGGTGCTCCTTGTCGGCTCAGGCACTGGAGCCGATGAAGCAGACTTTGGAGGCTTGTCTGATTTTTTAGTCTGATTTCCTTTGTCCACTTTTAATAAGCCCCTCAGTATAACCTTATTTCTCCTCTCCTGCAAGATCCTGGCACTAAAACTATGACAAATGGAGCAGGAGTCTTGAATGTGGAGTGGACCCAGACAGTACACACAACTAGTGTGTCCGTCAGTAATGGACATCTTCTGAGTGCAGGAATCACACTTTTTGAATCCTGACTTATGTTCCTTAGCTGGTTCCTTAGACATACTAGCTATAAGGAAAAAAATTCTCAATAAAAGTTAGAACAACAAACTGTAACTGTTATAAAGAGAAAGCGCCAAAGAAACAATCATCTAAAATAAAGTACTAAATATTATTTGTTTATTTATTTTTTTAAAGAGAAGAAAAGAGGGGAGGAGAAGTCTCTAAGTTAAATGACTGTCTCCTCCACCTGAGGAGATGCCTCTAACTTAAATGGAGTACTCCTAAAAGGCTTATAAAGAAGAAAAGGGCAAGAATCCTCTAATTTAAAAAGGATTCTTGTGGAGAAAATAAGGCCCAAAGAAAGGATAGCTGCAAAATAAACTTACAAGGTTTTGAAAAGACTAAAAATAGCACAAGACTGTTAGTATAGCACTAATAAGTAAAACAACTAACAATTAGACAGAAAAAGTTATAAAAGATATAAAATATTACATTTTCCAAGCCTGAGCCAGTGAAGACAATCCCAAAGCCTCAAGTGGCAAAACGAGATCTGGGAAATAGCCGCTAAGCACTATGGGATAGGTATTCAGCCACTAGCAAGTAGAAGCTCTCGAGGTTTATTATAGGCCAAGTTGGAGCTGAGGTTATGGCTCCGAACACAAAATAGCAAGACTGAAGGCGAGATGGGACAACATAACATCAAGTGTTTTGTATGTGTTTGTCACTCAAAAGAAAGAAGAAAATAGCTGCTTTATTGGAGCTACTCTTAAAGGCAGTGGCTGACTTCTTCATATCAACTTTTGTAATAAAAGTCAAGGTGTAAGCTACCATTTAGAAGACAGAATTGGGAGAATTAGGCCAGAATTCAAAACTTGCCTTTTTGTATTTTAATGTATACTATTTTCAGCATTTCTGCTTTTATTTAAAGAGGTACTGTAATTACCTAAAATTTTTAAATAAATGGTTTAGTATGTAGTTTTTGTATCTAAAGGAGAAATATGTCATACATAGTTTTGCATTGCTTTTAAGTAATAAACACAAGAAAACACATTCTTGCGGATAGCATTAAAAGGTGATATCAGAAAAGCAGATCTGATATTTTTTTATGTTAGTGCAACCAAAAACATATTATGGAGAGATTATTTTATCTCTTTGTAATTTGTTGTGGACTTAACATGAAACTCATCATTTTTTGTAGCGGCTCCATATGATACTCTTTGAAGAGGAGGTTGGAGGATGATGTAATGGTTAAGGTGTTTACCTCACACACAAGGCACAGAGTTTTATTCTCACCAAGGAAAATTGGCTAGACTTAAAATGGTCCACAAGCGTAGCTAGCATAGTACTTACCTATGAAGAAAATTACATTTTGGCTGTGAGTTTGCAGCATTTTGCATGGATGGTATTGCTCTTTCAGCATGTGGAAAAGGACAAGAAAGTGTTGTTATCAGATGCTATAAATATGCAAGCAATGTAAGAAACCATTAAAGGAGGCATGTAAGATATTAGGATTCCTGGAAAAGTGCATAACTGTTGGAAAGCAAGAAGTCACAATCCATCTTCATAGATACTTGGTACAACCCCAGCCTAGAGTATTTTATCTTTTACTACTTTGCACATCAAGGAATATGAATAATGCCAAAAACACATTCAAGAGAACTTTCTTATTATTTGTGTCTGGTTTTCATTCAGCAGTATAACTGTTACTACCTCCAAAACTACAGCCATTCTCTAAGGTACCTCCCAAACACTAGCTAATGACCAGTCACTACCGATATATAATCCCTTGCGTAGTTCCTCATACAACTAAATTCATACAGTTACCTAGACCAAGGGCTAGAGCCTTCTGTCAGCTTACTTGTGTATGCTATTATAGACGAAGTACGATGTCAGCTCTGTTTCACATATCATATCTCCAACCTACTTTCCCAGAGACTAGGACCTCTGTAGCCAAAAAAGTACTCATACCTGAGTTAAAATAGTCTCTTTTCCTAATAACCTTAAGCAAGTCATCAAACATCAACAAAGTGTAAAATCATTTAACAAAATTTATGTTTCATTAGACTAAGATAATAGAGCACATTACTGTGCTCTGTTATCCAAGAGGTTAACAGAGCACATCACTCTGACCTCTTGATCACCACAAGCATTTCTGTTTTCATCACTATATATAAAGTACTATTTTTAAAGTTCTTTTCATCTTTTCCAGGCATTTTCTAGTCAGACTTCAGTCACTGCCAGGGATACTTTAGGATTCTGGGTATTATGGCAGCTATGATTCTCATGATACCTCTAGCAAGACTCCACATGAGAAAGATACAATTGTATCAGGAGTCTGTTTGGTCCCAGCACTAACACCCATTTTCTTTTCAGATTCCAGTTCTGAGATTTGTGAGAAGAGAAATCACTTGGTGGGGACATCAAATATCCCTGAATCCAGATTTCCCCTTCTCCTTTTCTGCTCCAAAGTAGTCAGTCACTACAAATACCCGACTATTGTCTGGAGTTGGCACCATTTGTCTGCATGTACAACATGTATTCTTTGCCAATATCTTGCAACAAAAGAGGGTTCTATACATCCTACTGTTGAATAAACTAGCCTGTTTCCTTGATGCAGATCAGAATGGTACATCTTGTTCATTACATCTTTTTCATTTGATGCAGTCAGTTTGAGTCTAGACAGAACCTGTTTTGAAAGATGTATGATATGGTACCATTAAATAGATAGGTCTGATTGCCTTACAGATATCACATCGTATCTTACATTTGTGTTTCAGAGACGAAGAGATTTCCTTCAGCTAATGCTGGATGCAAGGAACACCAGTAACAGTAATATAGGTGTGGAACACTTTGACGTTGTTAATAAAGCAGATGAATCACTGCCGCCTATAGCAATTTCGGGAGAAAAAACCTCTAACAGAACACAGAAGACCTTGTCAGAAAATGAAATCCTTGGCCAAGCCTTTATCTTCCTGGTGGCTGGCTATGAGACAACTAGCAGCACACTCGCCTTTACCACTTACCTTTTAGCCAATAACCCCAAATGCCAAAAGAAACTGTTAAATGAGGTGGATGCATTTTTCTTAAAATATGTAAGTACGTTTTCAGTTTTTATCCTTTTTCAAGTTTTGAAGTGATTATATGAGAAAAGCAATATGGTTTTCCTTTCCAGGCATTAAACATATGCAATCAGTTTTGTACTGCTTTTATGTTCATTCAGAGTACTGCTGAATAAACTAGTACTTTTACTGTATTACATTTATTGGTATTCTTAGGGGTGTACTGAAAAAGGTGTTTCTTCATTGTTAGGATTTGAAGTGAATCAATCTGTATGTGTACTTATGTGAGTGTCTGTATATGTATGTTAAGCATGCTATATATCAGTTCTTAAATATTTCTACCTGTAGCTTGGATCAAGGGTAATTTTTCAGTTTATCATAGCTCAGCATACAACTCCTTAAACGATATGATATAATTATAACAAGTCTCCAAGGCAAAGTGTTTACATTAGCTATGTATGTATGTCAGAAGGATAAACCCAATGTGCCCAAGGGATGCTAAGACCCATGTACCTCCTCGTGTGGAAGGTTGGTTGTTTATATTAACTTTTTTGCCATGTAAATATATTCAGGCCACAGTGCACTGTTGCAGGTAATGTGCTGTCTTTAGTGGTACCTAACAGTGAAAAAGTTAAGTTCAGCTCATCAACTGGTATAACTCCAACTCATATCACTGAGTGATACCTTCAGTAGCAGGACTACCAGAAGAATACTTCTGCTTACCTGCATAGCTAGTCACCAACTGCAACTTAATGAATGAGCAAATATCTTACCTCAGACCTACAGTTATTGAATTATTCCTTGTTCAAAGGTTCAGTGACTAATGTCTGAAAGACAACCATAATTCTACCAGTTTAAAAATATGGCAGCAGAGGTGACCGAACTAGTACCCCATTAGTCTGTGGGGCAAGATTTTTGAAAGAGAGTTAACCTATCTTGTTTCCTAATTACAATATTAATCATGCTGAATCAAATTAATACAGTTTCATTAGGGACAGATCATGTGTCACCAGTTTTTTGCATTGTTGTGCAGTAGTTTGGATTCCATTTAGAGTGGCTTGCCAATAACATAAGATTTCTTGCTCTCAGAAAGCCAGTTTGATGCAGTTCCCCATAAAGTAATCATTGATGGACTTACTGGTTTGAATATTAACCCATTGATTGTATTCTTTAGCATCGCAGGTTCAAGGGATGTACATTCAAGGTAAAGATAGGGACAAGTCTATCCGATCCAGGTGTTTTATGTAGTTTGGGCTGTAGTGTTTTAAAGTTTGTTCTATTTAGAGAATGAGCACCACTTTATTTTATTTAATTTATTCATTACTTCAATAGGTAATAGGTTCAAATTGCAGTCAGATGTGATTATTTAATTGGATTTATTTATTGTGATCTATTTAATTGTGATTTTTATATTGTCATATGACTGTGAAGGAGTTTATAAATTAATTTGGAATTGTTAGTTAGACTGTGTTCTGATGTAGCCCATTTGTCTGTTAGTGGGATGAAAAGCTTTGCTGTTTCAGGTTATCCTATGGTGTTTGGCCATTCTTTGGTCGTGAATAAATAGATTTTCACTGCTATCTGGCATTGGTGGATCAGCATCTGTTTCTTGCATTGGTGCACTTTTTGATTTTGTTGTTTTTGTTTTGTGCACTTATGCTGATTGCTTCGATTTGAAGTTTATTTTGTTACGATGAATATGGTCAAACCTGGAAGTGGAAGCCAGTTGGTATTTTCAGATGGTGGTTTTATTCCACAGACAACAACCGCTTGTGTTGATTTGTTTCAGCTTTCTAGGGAATTTGCCAAGCTGAATAATATCCTTATGTGTTTGGTGAAGAATCCTGACAATCATGATATAGAACTGCAAAGTTGTTCAAAAATGCTGAGAGGTGTAGCATCAGTTGCTTCTCAGTGTAATGGATATGCAAACAGTTTAGAATCACTGAGAAGAGATACTGTTACTACTATTCACAATTCTTCATGTGGAGCTATGATTTATCCATTCATAACAACCTATGTATTTCTTTGGACAATAGTTTTAATGACTGGCTTATGAGGGTTGATACTGGGAACTGCAAACATCCTAGTAGTCTTGATGATGTTGAGTATGAAAACTTGCTAGGGTTGATTTCTATTTTTGAAAACAAGTTGTTGAAATTGCAGGGTTTACAGCTGGATAATTCCTTCCTTACTTGAATGTGTTAAAGTTAAGACAGTCATAAAAGATTTGAGGTATTATACATTTCATAAATGGGACTGAATCCTCAGCTAAGTTTCATTTAGATTTGATTAATTTATTCAATAAACAGGCACTTCAACTGATTGATATGATTATTATTAATAACATTGAATTAATGGTTTACATTGTGAGGTCAAGAATTTTAATGTTTAAATTAGTAGTGACCTTTTATTTAGCATAATTATGATCAAGTATTTTCTTAGGGTAGATCAACATTGTAAAAAGGTAAAACATAGGAAGAACAGAATAATTATTGAGGGATAAAAAGCAATACAAGCCTGGGAGTGACTTCCCATTAACCTTTAGACGTAAGGAGAATAATGGTTTGGAAGGTTCTGCTAAGTGCTCTTGTAATACAGAACATTACCGCAGTGGATCAACAGTTAATTTTAGCCACAATTCATCCTTGGGAGGACAGGATTCTGATAATGAGAGGGTGTTCAACACCAATGACCCTTAAGAATATCCTCCCCTTGGTGATCAAAAAGGATTTCCAGCCAGTCGTATATGGAGGAATGCCCTCCGGGATATACAGCTATGCAGCCCAAAACAATTTTTAGGTTCAGGGCAGAGGTTCCAGCAAAAGAGGTAGTGGACAAGGAAAGAGCAGGAACAGGCATCTAACCAAATGATTATACATATTTTGTACAAAGAGAATGTAGTAGTAGTTAAGCATAATGATTTTAAAATATTCAGTTATAGTGGCTTAACTATTACTGGGGACCATTTCACTCTTTTTTAAGATGGGTTTACTTTTATTCCTACAGCCAAATATGATCTTACTGATTCACTTTTAGAATTTAAACTGTATATTAGGAAACTGAATTTTGCTATTCAGTTAAAAGATAGTCCTCATTTTGATTTAGATGATAATAAATTGTAAAAAAGGAAGAACACTGCAATGCCACCTATGAATCCCAAAGCTTAAGCCTTTATGACTGCATTTCAGGGGGAGTTTTACAAGCAATTTGATCTAGAAAGATGGTTGTCAGAACACATAACCTTTCCTTTGTAGAAAGAAAGTTACAGTTTGATCTTTGGAAGGACAATTCTTTAAGAATTATGAAACATAAGGTGGTGGCATGTTATATGACAACATTGATTATGTTGGTAATATGTTTAATATTTTACAGGACAGTGAAACTTATAGAGTAGCTTCAAAAAATGTAAGATTTTGTTGCCTATACGAAAATTGATCAGTACCTTGAAGATGGGTTGATGCAAGGTCAAATTACTCTAGATATATACAACTTTTTGAAAAAACATGGCCCCTAATATTCCTACAATGTTTGGCACCCCCAAAATACATAAGAATTTATTAAAACCTCCCCTTAGACCTATTGTGACAGTGCAAGGATCTAAGACCTATCCCTTTGCTGTCATGGTAGACACATTTTTGAAATCAGTGCAAAACTTGGGCATACATATGCTCAAGGATTTGTGGGATATTTGAGGGAGACTGAAACCATGTGGCTGACTTTTTTTCTAGTATACCTCAGGGTTTGTACTTAGATTTTTTTATGAGGCCCTCCTCACATCCGATTTTTTAACAATGGTTAATATCAGATTAATTTCAACCTTAGGGATATCATTCTAGGAAACAGCTATATTTTCTCTGAGGGTGAGATTTTTAAACTAATTAAAGGGGTAGCAATGGGTGGAACTTGCACCTCAGTATTTGCCAACCTAGTTATACTCTCATAGGAAAAGAAGTTTGCATTTCAGTCTGATTTTTATATTTATTTTATGGAAGGGAAGCCCTCACATAGCTGCTGATTTTATTGTATATACTAACAACACTACCCACTTTTTAATTTTACATATTAATTAAATGACAAGTACGTAAATTACTTAGACTCAGCTATTACCAAAGCATTGGGTAATTTTTCTTCAAACATTTATAGAAAACCACCTTTTTCAAATGCATGCTTGCATTTCAGTAGCTACCACTCATTCTTACAAAAGAGCAGCCTAGTAAAGGGTTAGTTTTGTGAGACTTGCCAGAATGATTTTTGACAAGTATGTTGTTGCTGATACTAAAAGGGAAAAAATAGAAAGAATATTCCATTATAGAGGATACCCACATACATTGGTCATTGTGATCAGTGAAGAAATTATGGCTGAATGGGGTGTAAAATATATTTTCTTATTGAGTTTGGGATTAGAAAGTTGGTTACAGGAAGAACAATCAACCCAGATGGAATTAAATATTTCTGCTAATGTTAAAAAAAATAGGACCACGACGTATCAGGATGGAAATACCCTGATAATAAGGATAAGTATGCTTTTTTTCCATAGATTCCTGATTTTAGAATATAATTCTGCTTCCAGGTGATCAAAAATAATGTCAACAGAAATTGAAATATTCATTGAGGAAAATAAAAATCTAGTGGTTGACAAACCATTATTTATTTACAAAAGGGCTAAAAACATCAAAAAAAATATGGTAGAAACACATAGAAACACATAGACAAGCCTGTAAATATAATAGGGAAAATAAAGGTACTGCAAAGTGTGGTGCTTGTTATCAGTATAAATATATTTGGCAGAAAAAACTCTTTTATTTTAGAGAATACCCAAAAAACTTGTATATGTCTTGAAAGAGGGAATTGTAACACCGAAGGTGTTATATGCCTTGAGACGTTTTCCGACTGTCCAGCCTTTTATGTTGGAAAGAATGAACGGGTGCTTAAATTGGAAATGTTAATAATGCCTTGTTTAGACATACTGTAAAATGTGGACTATTCGATTTAAAATGTGGACTATTCAGACAGTTCTTATTTGTCATTTTGGAGAAAATAGTCCCTACTCCCAGGGGTGCTGCATGGAAGGACAAGACTAAATACAGAGAGCTCTTTTGGCAACTCAAGTTAGATGACATTCGTTTTCCCTGTATAAATGTCTATGTTTCCCTTATACCTGTAATAAAACAAAGGCCAGTAAAATTGTAATGAGTTACTGCAGTTAAGACCCCTGAGAAATGCTATGAATTTAAAAGATATCTGTATAAATTTGAATAATATTTACATGTTGTTTCTTTAAATTCTGTCTCTTATGTTTTAATTGTTATGGGTATGTAACAAACCAGTTATACAATGACCCCCCCACCCATTAAAATTCCAAAACGTGCACGCTGATTTGTCAGCGTGCCCATTGTAAATCAGACTTATACTAATGGAAATAGATCTGGTCGCCTGGACTTTTTCCATTAGGATAAGTCTTTTTTTTTTTTTTTTGTTACAGCAATGGAGAATGGAAGAGCTCTGTTGCTGTAATCTTGCTATGTTAAACGGGTTTAACATAGCGAGATAACTTAAAAAAAGCAACGGAGATCTTCCTTTCTCCGTTGCTTTTTTTAAACCTGTCTCGCTATGTTTAATGGGTTAACATAGTGAGACAGGTTTAAAAAAAGCAACGGAAAAAGGAAGATCTCTGTTGCTTTTTTTAAAGCTATCTTGCTATGTTAAACTCCTTTAACATAGCGAGACACTTTTTAAAAAGCAACAGAGATCTTGCTTTCTCTGTTGCTTCCACACACAGCTCTGATGTACTGCGTAAGCATACACATGTGCAGTACATCAGAACTGCCGCAGAATACCAGACAGCTGTGGAAGGGCAGCACAGAGGCATTATACAATGCCATTATTTAAAAAAAGTAAGTATTTTTTTTCTTAAATAATGTCATTGTATAATAACAATAACCCACTTCTAGGTGTGGGTAATGCTGGATTTACCCACGGTTGTCTTTGTTTGGTGACTTGAGCTTCACCCTCATGACCAAACCACACCAACAATGGGTAAATCCAGCATTACCCACACCCAGGCGTGGGTTAGTGCTTGAATATTTTATGGATGCCATTCATTTTACGTGGTTGGGTTCTATTTAGAGAATGAGCACCACTTTATTTTATTTAATTTATTCATTAATTCAATAGGTAATAGGTTCAAATTGCAGTCAGATGTGATTATTTAATTATGGTTTATTTATTGTGATCCATTTAATTGTGATTTTTACAGGGGCGGCTCGTGGCATAGGGCTGCCGGACTGCAGCCCCCTCAAAAAGAAAAAAAGAAAGAAAAAGAAATGAAAAATAAAAAATATTTTTTAAAATTGGACTTCGCATGCGCATAGACCGAGTCCCGCTTATCGGTCTGCGCATGCTCAGGGCAGCCCGGCCGTCCCCATAGGGGACACAGGAGCGCCTGTGCACTTTTACAGTGCACAGACCCGCCAGGATTATGGGACGTCCGACTGCAAGAGGAGCAGCAGGGACTCGGGACAGTGCCTCAGGGATCTGCCGGGCGCCGGGAAGGAGCATGTGGATCTCGCGGGTCTTCAGTATTGCGCGGGAAGGATGTATGTACGGACGTTAACTCTGGATGTATTCATTCAGGAAAGGTGCCCTTCAATTTACAATGTTTATTTTTCTTTGTGTATGGTGCTTGTGCTTTACTGGAGTTTGTGTATGGTGCTTGTGCTTTACTGGAGTTTGTGTATGGTGCTTGTGCTTTACTGGAGTGTGTGTGTGTGTGTGTGTGAAAATGCCCCAGGTGCTTATGGTGGTGTGGTAGGGAATGCCTCAGGCTTGAACCCTGTACCCTGTATGCAGGTGTTAAAGACTTGAGTTCCCTACCCACCACCATTTGTAAAAAAATTTCAGATTTTACCTCATATTTGATCTGATCTGTTCCTCATAATATCTGTGGTTTGTAAATGTTGTAATGCTTGATATTTGATGGTGTAGTAGTAGCATTGTTGCCTCACAGCTGCAGGTTCTTGGGTTTGATTCTTGGCTGGGGTTCCTTCTTTGTGGGGTCTGTATCTTCTCCCTGTGTTTGTGTGGGTTTGCTTTTGTGCCCTCCCATGTTACAAAGACATGTCTGCATTATTTCTTCCTGGGCCTCCGCTGAAAATTTGTTTATTTGTTCCAAGTCAGACTGTCCTGATTAAAAAATGTTAAATAAAATTGATAGGCATTTGAATTTCAGACTTAAGGGTTTCTGAATGTTTAATTCCCTGCGTATTTGATGGTGCAGTGGTAGTATTGTTGCCTCACAGCTATAGGTTTTCTGGTTTGATTCTTGGTTGGGGTGGCTTCTGTGTGGAGTCTGCATCTCCTGCCTGTGTTTGTGTGGATTTGCTCTGGTGCCCTGCCATTTTACAAAGATGTGTCTGCAGTTTTAATCCCCTGCCTCTGCTGAAAATTGTTTTGTTCTGTCCGCAGTAAATTTGACAGGCATTTGAATTTCAGACTTCAGGTTTCTGAATGTTTAATTCCTTGCAGATTTGATGGTGCAGTGGTAGTATTGTTGCCTCACAGCTATAGGTTTTCTGGTTTGATTCTTGGTTGGGGTGGCTTCTGTGTGGAGTCTGCATCTCCTGCCTGTGTTTGTGTGGATTTGCTCTGGTGCCCTGCCATTTTACAAAGATGTGTCTGCAGTTTTAATCCCGCCTCTGCTGAAAATTGTTTTTGTTCTGTCCGCAGTAAATTTGACAGGCATTTGAATTTCAGACTTCAGGTTTCTGAATGTTTAATTCCTTGCAGATTTGATGGTGCAGTGGTAGTATTGTTGCCTCACAGCTATAGGTTTTCTGGTTTGATTCTTGGTTGGGGTGGCTTCTGTGTGGAGTCTGCATCTCCTGCCTGTGTTTGTGTGGATTTGCTCTGGTGCCCTGCCATTTTACAAAGATGTGTCTGCAGTTTTAATCCCTGCCTCTCTGCTGAAAATTGTTTTTGTTCTGTCCGCAGTAAATTTGACAGGCATTTGAATTTCAGACTTCAGGTTTCTGAATGTTTAATTCCTTGCAGATTTGATGGTGCAGTGATAGTATTGTTGCCTCACAGCTATAGGTTTTCTGGTTTGATTCTTGGTTGGGGTGGCTTCTGTGTGGAGTCTGCATCTCCTGCCTGTGTTTGTGTGGATTTGCTCTGGTGCCCTGCCATTTTACAAAGATGTGTCTGCAGTTTTAATCCCCGCCTCTGCTGAAAATTGTTTTGTTCTGTCCGCAGTAAATTTGACAGGCATTTGAATTTCAGACTTCAGGTTTCTGAATGTTTAATTCCTTGCAGATTTGATGGTGCAGTGGTAGTATTGTTGCCTCACAGCTATAGGTTTTCTGGTTTGATTCTTGGTTGCGGTGGCTTCTGTGTGCAGTCTGCATCTCCTGCCTGTGTTTGTGTGGATTTGCTCTGGTGCCCTGCCATTTTACAAAGATGTGTCTGCAGTTTTAATCCCTGCGTCTCTGCTGAAAATTGTTTTTGTTCTGTCCGCAGTAAATTTGACAGGCATTTGAATTTCAGACTTCAGGTTTCTGAATGTTTAATTCCTTGCAGATTTGATGGTGCAGTGGTAGTATTGTTGCCTCACAGTTATAGGTTTTCTGGTTTGATTCTTGGTTGGGGTGGCTTCTGTGTGGAGTCTGCATCTCCTGCCTGTGTTTGTGTGGATTTGCTCTGGTGCCCTGCCATTTTACAAAGATGTGTCTGCAGTTTTAATCCCTGCCTCTGCTGAAAATTGTTTTTGTTCTGTCCGCAGTAAATTTGACAGGCATTTGAATTTCAGACTTCAGGTTTCTGAATGTTTAATTCCTTGCAGATTTGATGGTGCAGTGGTAGTATTGTTGCCTCACAGCTATAGGTTTTCTGGTTTGATTCTTGGTTGGGGTGGCTTCTGTGTGGAGTCTGCATCTCCTGCCTGTGTTTGTGTGGATTTGCTCTGGTGCCCTGCCATTTTACAAAGATGTGTCTGCAGTTTTAATCCCCGCCTCTGCTGAAAATTGTTTTGTTCTGTCCGCAGTAAATTTGACAGGCATTTGAATTTCAGACTTCAGGTTTCTGAATGTTTGATTCCTTGCAGATTTGATGGTGCAGTGGTAGTATTGTTGCCTCACAGCTATAGGTTTTCTGGTTTGATTCTTGGTTGGGGTGGCTTCTGTGTGGAGTCTGCATCTCCTCCATGTGTTTGTGTGGATTTGCTCTGGTGCCCTGCCATTTTACAAAGACGGTCTGCAGTTTTAATCCCTGCTGAAAATTGGTTTTGTTCTGTCCGCAGTAAAATTGACAGGCATTTGAATTTCAGACTTCAGGTTTCTGAATGTTTAATTCCTTGCATAATTGATGGTGCGGTGGTAGTATTGTTGCCTCACAGCTATAGGTTTTCTGGTTTGATTCTTGGTTGGGGTGGCTTCTGTTTGGAGTCTGCATCTCCTGCCTGTGTTTGTGTGGATTTGCTCTGATGCCCTGCCATTTTACAAAGACGTGTCTGCAGTATTAATCCCCGCGCCTCTGCTGAAAATTGTTTTGTTCTGTCCAAGAGTAGAATTGACCGCATTTGAATTTCAAACTTCATGTTCTTCAGAATACATAGTAGCACAACCTTTTTTCTAGCAATTTTCTAAGTTTATAAGATGAATATTTTAAATTTGTCCCTATTTTTGGGACTGTATTCCCCATTATTGGCTTCGCCCAGGTTTTGTGCTAAGGTTGACAGCTATGGCAAGAACTGAATTCACTGAATATGGACTGTAGAATTGTGCATATTTACTGATAAAGGTGCACTGTAGAATTGTGCATATTTACTGATAATGGTGGACTGTAGAATTGTGCATATTTACTAATAATGGTGGACTGTGGAATTGTGCATATTTACTAATAATGGTGGACTGTAGAATTGTGTATATTTACTAATAATGGTGGACTGTGGAAGTCTGAGTAGACTTTTTATGATAAATGTTCTCAACTGGGCAGTTTTGCCATTATGGGTGCATATGTTTTGTTTCATTGCTTACTGGAAAAATGTTCAAAACAAATTTAAAACACCCTCTAACAAGTGTACTGTATTGTACAAGGAATATAATTTTAGTACAATGAGGAAGGTGTATCAAAGAGCACATGTATGTTTCATATGCAAGGGCCTATGATTCAAAACAGCCCAAAATTAATCTTTATCTGCCACTGGCAAAATGTATTTTCTTTGAATGTGGGTTTCAATGAATGTGAGTTTCAAGGGCAGAGAAGTTTTAATGCTAAGTTTTCATTGTGAGACTGCATTGCTTTGTTTAACAGATTACTTAATGTTTGTGCTGTAAAATACAGAATAAAACTTTCAAATGAAGTCCAATCATTGAAGTAAAGCAGTATGCACATTAGTGTTTATGGTAAATGGAGGAAATAGCCAAGTAATGGTTAATTGGAATGGCTGCAGAGGCTCCAGTTCAACCATTATTTTGTCAGGGGAAGGGCAGCAAACTCAGACAGGCCCAACTTAACTATACCGCCCAACTGTCCAGATTTTCAAAGAATGAATAGATTTTTGCTTCTTATTTTTGGTTTGTTGTTCATAAAATTTGTAGTTGTAATTCCTAAATGATTTGCCAGAAGTCACTAAATAATAAGTTTCAGACTTCATAACCTTCATAAAAATGCATGTTAAAGTAAGAGCCGCTCTATCAACTGTCTCAATTTATACAAGAGCAATTTTAGTACTGTTTATATGTGCCCCCAATATATTTGGCCTTGTTCAGATTTACTGCATTAACAGGTTGAGAGGTACATGCAAATAAATTGCTTTATAGAATTAGGCATAGCCAACCTCTCAACTGTCCCCAATTTTTGGCTCAAAATGTTGCTCTTCCCCTAATAATCCCTCCAAAAATAGCAATTTTGGAAGAAAACATGGAGGGTTTACAATTAAGAAATAACTGTAATAATCAAAGTTATAGATTACTTGAAATGCATGTAGATTCTTTTATTTTGTCAGCTGCTCAAGGTAGCAGTACTAATATTAAAGTGTCCCTTCTTTGACAGGTAGAAGCTGTATTGTGTGTCTATTTTATATTTTTGCATCACATTTTTGGTCCATTTTTCATAAAATTGTGTTTTTGGCAAATTAGTGACAAATCACTAAAGACTGAAGTTAGAAAATGACAGACATTTGAGTTTCAGATTTTATACCCTTCAGAAAATTCATACTAATGCAAGACCTATTCTATTATCTTTCTAAGTTTATTAGAGCAATATTTAAAATTGTCCTTCTTGTTGTGCCTTTGTCCCACTTCTGTGTATGGCTTTGTCCAGATTTCTTGCTCTTGAAGTTGAGAGGTATGACAAATGTGTCAGGGCCATCACAGTCAGCCAGAGAGATTTCAAATTGTGACATGCTTGTTGCACCCCACTCCCCATGTAGTGACTCTGGATGTGTCCAAGCAAGGCAAGGAGTAGTTGTATCTACCTTGGATGGGAGGACACACTGCATAAGTACTACAGTGGCTTTTCATCTGTCCTTGATTTTGCAGAATGGTCTGGTTTCTGTCATATTTTGTACTGTTGATTTATGCTTATTACTCAAAGTGCCTGTTGCTCTGTGTTTAAGTAGCAATGCTTTAATGACCATAAGGTAAGCTTGTCTGACATCGTAAGATGCAAGTAAGCTTTAATAAGCATACTGTTAAAGAATTGCCAACATTGAAAGCCTTTCTGTTGTTGCCATGCAGAGAATACTTGACTAGATAATGTATAAGCCTTGGGTATTAAAGGACAGGATTCCATTATTTTAAAAGCTCATTACACTTGTTGGAGACTTCCAGTCATCTCTACAGGCTTTACCCGTAAACTAAACAGAATGCCAATCATGTGTGGTCCATAACCTGTACAGTAATCCTTTAAGCAATGTATCTTGAGCTTGTTTCTTGTTTGCTTTTCATTTTTACTTTTATCATGTTTTCCCATGAAACGTTGTCAGGCAGCAGGTCTTTTTGGATAAGAAACATTTTTACAAGTGGGGGCATCACATAGATTTCTACTTTCAGCATGTTGCTTGGTACTTTAATAAAGCTGAATATATTATAATTAGAACTGCAGTGCAAGGAGAAGTAGTTTGAGTTGAGTGCTTCTGGTTTTTCTTATACTTGATTTTGACTGGCATTCCAGTAATGTATTTAAAAGTAATTTATTTTTTCATGCCTCACAACCTTTTGTTTCCATCTAGATATTAAGTAAGCTGTCATGCAGCCAATGCATTGAAATATTTTTATTCTTCTACACTTATTTTTGTCTTGATTGGACTTTCATAATGATGGTTTGCCACCCAGGGCAGCGTATTTAATTAAAGTTAGTTTTTTTGTGGTTTTGTGCATAGCTCCTCCCCTTTATGGTTGACCACACCCCTTCCCTTTGACCCCGCCCATTCAGCGTCTCCTGCAGCCCCCCTGTGATTTGAAGTCACCAGCCGCCACTGGATTTTTATATTGTCATGTGACTGAGAAGGAGTTTAAAAATTGATTGGAATTGTTAGCTAGATTGCGGTCTGATGAAGTTCTGTTTGTCTGTTAGTGGAACAATAAGTTTTGCTACTTATCTTTTTGTCCTTGACCATTCTTTGGTTGTGAATAAATAGTCTTTTATCACTTTCTGGCATTGGTGGGTCAGCGTCTATTCCTCATATTGGTGCATTTTTTGATTTTTTTGGTTTTGTCGTGTGCACTTATGCTCATCAGGTACTAATTTGCTTAATAACATTGAATTATGTTTTACTGAAGCAGTCTGGTGAATATATCCACTTCCTTCATGCATGCGTAACATCATATTTACATATTTAAATCTTAAGTTCTTGTGAAATGCTTATGGATCCTTCAAGCACTATGGTCCCTAAGCCTCTTGGCAACATGTATGTGTTTTTATGCTGTTCCTTTTTACCAGATCCTGGTTATGGCTGTTTACCTGCTAGACTTTCAGACTGGGATATAAGACTCTTTTAGCTAGTCATGTTATGGACTAGGGATCAAGGTAGCAGGATAATTGACTAGATAGTTTTGACCTTTCATCATTACAGAATATGGGAAATACTTCAGAGCTCAAGGATATTGTAGGCAGTTGTGTCCATTCTGTGTCATGTGCACTCCCATGTACCAGATATCTATCACAGTTCCATTACTGTACTTTAAGTGACTAAATCCTGAGGAAATAGTTGTCAAGAACAAATGTTCACAACACAAAAGGATGAAATCTCAAACTAGAAGCATTTTCACAGCCCCTTTGCTCCCTGAACTTCCCTATATGGGGAGATAAACCCCCCCAAACATATGCGTACCAACTCCTCAGTCTCAAAAACATGAAGAACAGAGAAATATCCCTAAACAAAGGAATCACTGCCAGTGCACAGATACAATCTTCACTGGCCTCACTGCCAGTGTACAGATACAGTCTTCACTGGCATTGCTACCAGTGCACAGATGCAGTCTTCACTGGCCTCACTGCCAGTGTAAAGACACAATCTTCAGTGGCCTCACTACCAGTGTACAGACACAGTCTGCAGTGGCCTCACTGCCAGTGTACAGATGCAGTCTTCACTGGCCATGACTAAAGGTAAAAAACAGCTCTTTAATCCTTGGCATCCTGTGGCCCACACACCTGACACTCTGGGAATAGGAGCTTTGCAACCTGTAGAGAAGCCACCTGACATTCTGTCCCTGTTTTATTCAGTGAGTCATTTGCAAGCTTCTAATACAACTTAGAATGACAAGGAATGGTTCCAGTATCCTTTCTCTAGATAGAGAGAGCACTACAAAGCATGTCTGATCTCTTATAACCTTGGTTGCCCTTCTTTAACTAGGTTTTTCTGTTTCTGTTACTGTGTTTGGCATTGCTGTATACCTGTTCACCTCTGTACCACCTAGACAGCAAGTGAAGTAACAGTTTTGATACTTCTTGCAGGTATTTCTGAAGTGTGGGTCAAAATTCATCTTACTGAAGCCATTATCTGTGTAACCTTGTATGGCGGGTCATTTGATTTATTAAGAAAAAACTGTATTATCTGAACTAAGATCAGTGTCATGGCTGTTATAATGTCAAACAGCATTGCTTACATTTTTATTATATGAATAAAAAGTGCATATTCACAAGTATCACATACCAGACAATATTAAAATCTATGGAATCTTTCTTTTTCTTAGTATGTATAATACTCAAGTGGTTTGTGCTAGTATACTTAGAAATGTAGTAGTCTTGTGTCAGAATAGGTTTTCTGCAGTTGTCCTCTATATTTAAAATCAAAGATACGTA
>NC_056745.1:717564441-717634441 GCF_019279795.1 Protopterus annectens
CATCCCACCTACACTGTATCTTTACAGAACAGGAAGTTCTGCTTTCTCGGTTTATAGGCAGCACAGACTGGATTATAGCACACAAAGCAATAAACTGTGTGTGGCAAAACAGTACTGTTCCAGTAAATTTACCATAACAGTAGATGTTCACATGATCACTCAGTAGTAGCCTTAGATGTATGGGTTATATCCTGCCAAAGATATAACAGCCAGCCAACTTGAAAAGCTTCAGTTCATCTTCTATGTACCCAAGCTGCCAGGCAGCTCGAGCAGAGATGATTAAAAGACAAGTTTGGGTGCCAAGCCCTTCAGAGCTTTCCTGCCAATGGAGAGAGGGAGGCTCAGCCCTGAAAGGACAAAGCTGGGGAGAACAAAAATAAATAACCACAGCCTCGCATAGACAACATACCAAAAAACAAAGGGTAGGGAGGTAGGGGGCAACTACTGTAACAGTGATCACTCGAACATGTACTGTTATGGTACGTTTACTTACACAACTGTTCTGTGTCTTCATATTGATCACTGCTGCAGTAGCCTTAGCTATATGGGTGGATTACCATAGATAAATATATTTGGGAGGCAGAAGGAATGGAGTCTAGGAGTCCCTGGAGAAAGGTCATTGCAAAGGTTGATCTAAACCTAGAGAAGGAATCCAGTTTATAGTGCTTTGTAAAAGTATACAAAGAGGACCAAGTTGCTTCTAGAATCCAATCCTTTCCAAAAAGCCATAGATGAAGCCAAGGCCCTGGTAGATTGGGCCTTGAATCTGTCTCGAATCATTTTGTTGTGGAGAGTAATAGTAAAAGGTAATAGCCTTAGGCAACCATTTGACAATATTCTGTTCTGACACAGACCGTCCGTCTTCTTACCATCACAAGAAACAAACAGTTGATTCAAAGAACTGAAAGATTTAGTTCTGTCAATATATTACCATAGTTGTCTGTGGATATCCAAGGTATGGAGTATCCTTTCTCCCTCTTTTTTTTGGGTTCAGGAAAGAAATGGGGAGATGGATAGTTTGGCCTAAAGCAAACTCAGATACCACTTTAGGCATAAAAGAAAGATTAGTTCTTAGAGAAACCTTGTCCCTGTGGAAAATGAGGTAGGGTTGAATCACCATAAGAGCTTGCAACTCAGATACTCCTTTTGCAGTGGTCAAAGCAATCAGTAAAACTTTTTCCATGTTAAGAATCTTGTCAGCCAGGTTAGCTGGTTCAAATGGTCAAGTGTTAACTTCTCTAACACAAAATAAGATCCCAAGTAGGAGTTACTGGTGTGCAATTTTCCACAGAGAAGGTACACGTTATTCTGCAAAGGTGTGATTTATCAGAAGGGAGATGGGGTATGAGATGGCTGTGGCTGCGATCTTGAGGTGTTCTACAGGTAATTTATCAGCAGCCAGGGTTCTGGATTTAAGTTTACTCAGATATTTACGATTACTCAGATATTCACGATTAATGATTTTCAGAACCAATTTGTCTGAAACTACCTGTTTCTGGAAGAAAAAAATGTGGTTCCATGATGGGGGAGGGTCCCTTAAATAGCCTTTCTTGCTTATTGTTTTTGGAAGTTTTCAGAATCCTTCTTGGAACCCCCCCCCCCCCCCGTCATGTCTTCATAAACACTTGTTTACCTGTGTTTTGTTGAGACTGTTTATTTTGTTTCTTACCAAAACTGAATAAGGAGTTAGAGAACACATTGGAAAATATGGAAAAGGAGGGCTGAAAAATCTTCCCTGTAGTAACTTACCCTTTTCATCACACCTGTTGATCAGCTGTGAAGCAGAGGGGCAAAAAACTAAATGTCGATCTAAAGAATTTAAAATCTCATTTTTAATTTCATTTGGGAGGTTCTGAGAATGCAGCCGTGCAAACCTCCTCAAAACAGTACCCACTTGGCCATAGACCTTGAAGAAGTATCAGCAGAGTCATACACACACTGTATACAATGAGTAGTGTCTTGAACAGCAGAAGAAATTAAATTACTTAAAGCAGATTTTTCTTCACAAAAAGAAACTGCAAAAAAAAAAAAAAATAACCCCCATATTTTCACAGTCAAGAAAAACCTTAACATATGAGCCTCGCAATTCAAAATTCTGAAACTAAAAGCTGCAGAAGCATACACTTTTTCCCATGCTTATCAATAATCTTCCTTATCAAAAATAGTAGGATTGTAATTAACTAAGTGTTTAGTAGCAGAAGGATTAACTAAAGCTATATCTGCTGGACCAGGTTTGGGAAGAGTGTATAAAAACTTGAAAGTCTGAGGAACTTTATATATCCTATCTGCCTTTTTAGGAACAGCGGGCTGACTGTCCGGAAAACTGCAGGCAGTAACACACATCCTCCAAAAATTGACATAACTGGAAGGATGGGTGAAGGTTCTGGAAATTCTTTCTGTAACAGCTCACAGTATTTTCTTGGGGACTGAGAAACTTCAGTGTTCTGTCACTGAAAATATCGGCACGTTCAATTAATAGCTTCAAATAAAGAGAAACCCCAACAGGGATAATCAGATCCTCTGAGTCTGTATCAGAAGTCTGAGGAATAAGTCCTGTTTTTGCCACTTCATCCTCTGTGCTGATTCAGAATCAAATCTCTTCAGGAAAGGATGTATTCCTTCCTTTTACCAAAAACTACTGTACAAGAAGGATCAATAGCCTGAATTAAACCTTGAATCAGACATAGTAAACTACTCCTGTCTAAGGAAATTTGAGTAGGAGAAGATACATGCTTATCTCTCTGCTTCTTTTTGACAGGAAAAAATGAGGCCAACATATAAAATGATTACAGCAGCAGTTTCCTTAGAGATGGGCACAAGATTCTGACAAAGCAGGGAAGCCTTCCCTGTTCCCTCTTCCAGAATTGACAAGAGTAACTCTCCTCCCTTGCCTACTGAGGGAAGCTTAACTGCCGCAGAGGACACGGCTAACCCTCACTCCATAATGGGTGCAGGTGCTATACCAGAGGGATTTGGGGTGAAATATGAGTGGTCTGAGGTACAACAAATGGCCACAGTAGAGTCATCCACCTGCAGCTGAGGCAAATTTCTAGCCTGGTGTAGTAGCAAAGGCTGTTTGCTTAACTTTTTCTTTTTTGCGGCTAGAAGAAGGACTGACCATGGGACTGACAGTTTGTTCCATGGTTCAAGCAAAAATGGTACCTCTTTCCCAGGAAAAATAAACAGTAAATGTCAGTAAAAATAAAAATCTTTAAAAAGTCATTTTTTTCTCCAGACAAACACAGTAAAAAAGCATTTTAAAGCCCTATGCCAGCCCCACAAAGTTAAATATATACAGTTTTTCCACAGAAAAAAATGTTTTTTAGTTACTTTAAACAGGAAAAAAGAGCACTTTGTTTTCTAAAAGTACACTACAATCTTGTGATAGTCTATTAAAATACAAATTCATAGCTTTAAAATAATTTTCCTGAACAGAAAGTATAAATAATAAGCAAAATTATTAAATGGAAGTTTTTTCCCCAAAGGGAACTTATCTGCCCAGCAAAGGAACAATACATGATGACCATCAATCCTCACAAGAATTAGAAGATCATACTGTTTGGCTGCAGTAAAGGTCTGAATGGCTTGGGGCTCAAACTTGTCATTTCGTCAGCTCTGCTTGAGCTACCTGACAGTTTGGAATGTGGATGATGCCCTGAAGCTTTGGAAGCTCACTGGCTGTTATATCCTTGGCATGATATAACACATATAACTAAGGCTACCGCTGCAGTGATCAATATGATGAACATCAAGCAATCTTTTTATCCCTCTTTTTTTGTTGCACTGAAACTAGTGTCTCAGCTGTACAGTGTTCTTCGGCTGAAGCAGATGTCAATAGTGTATTATACAGCAAAAAGTCACTCTAAAGTAAATTCACTGAATGTAAGACAGGAAACCTGGCAGGAATATTACCAGTTTAGCCCTGAGATGATTACAGCACCTGAATTCACATAGCCCTTAAAATGATTACAGACCTGTATTCACATGGCTAAATGAAACAATGATAGAACATTAGAACAACAGGAAGAAGACAAGAAAAAGCAAACTTCACATTAACAAGAATGCCCTGATGTATATCACAATAAATATTTCTTTACTGCCTGGAGGTTGTAGAATTAAAGCCATGCCATGACTCATTTTTACAGAGAGCATGTGCAGGACACCACTTATTCATCACCTTTAGAATCTAGCCTGATATTTAGATAAGGGAGGCATTAGTCTTGCACTCGGCATATGCTGGGAATGCGACATGTGTAAATGATGGCAAACATCCCCAGACCCTGATGTTCAACATCATTTACACATGTGTTATATCATATCTGCAACTTGACTTAATCAGATGAACTCAGACTGCCTTTAACAAATGTTGCAAGCTCTTGAATTTTCCATTAAAGCTGGAGACAAAGCCTTCATATCAGAATCACTATGTACTGGAATAAGCTTCCCCTCAGTCTACAGATCCTTCTGTTAGTTGTTGATTTAAAGAAGAGATAAAGCAGAGCAGGCTACACACACACACACACACACACACACACACACACACAGAGGAGTCCATACATGGGTTTTAGGAAAGGTGATGAAATAATATAATCCTGGTTCTTTGGTGTCCAGTTTCAGCTGTGAGTGTCTCTGCTTCTATGTTGTTTTTTCTCTTAAGTCTATTCAAGATTCACTTACACACATTCTTTACATTCTTGGTTATATTTAATCAAAGTTATGTCTGCATAAAGTGCTTTTAAATTATGTGTGCCTTCAACATTGTTTTCATTAATTTTATTTATTTATTATTTATTTAACATTTGTTGTTGAACAGTTATATGTTTTGTGTTATTTTATATGTGGAGTGTAATATTTTAATTCATTTGAATGTTAAACTTCATATGTTAAGATTTATGGACCTCTCCAGAGAAAAGGCGGTTTCAACCAATGAGATCAGTCAGAAAAAGTGAACAGGAATAAAATAAATTAATTAATTATTTAATTAAAAAAAAAATTAACTTGAATGTATATCTGTACATTACATTTGTTTGTGTGTGTGCGTGTGTATGTGCGTGTGTGTGTGTGTGTGTGTGTGTGTGTGTGTGTGTGTGTGTGTGTGTGTGTGTGTGTGTGTATCTGTCTGTTTGTAGTTGGACCCTTAGTTATCTTAATCAGCCATTTTTTGTTATTGATAAATATTTGCAGCTTAATAACTTATATAACTATTTGATTTTCTTGAGAACAAGTACCTGGTACACAGTTACATAGCTCAGAACATAGGCCGGATTTGGTAGAAGTTAGATGGAATGTTGTAGAGGGTTTACTATCAAAATGTGGAAAATCAAACCAATTTTCCACTTTTTGATCAAATTCGTTATCCGAATTTGGTAGTACAGAATTACTAAAATGTCAGAAATGGTAACCACGGAATCAACATTTGAACACCAGATGTTCCGGTGTCGAAACTCTGTGTTACCGGTAGTGTTTTTGCAGGGGGGGCAAGCCCACCTTCCCTGTACCCCCCAAACCCCCTGCATGTTATATATATTCCAACTCTTAGATCACATTACAGTGAGGAAAAGGGTAAATTTCCCGATTCCCACTGAAGTATGATCTGTTATCAGAACATTGATCCCACATTAGTGAATCCACACAATCATTCACTAATGAAGTTTCAAACATTTCCAGATCAGCATTACGTAAACTAGATAATATGCATTCATCCATTCCAGTTTTAAATAAGTGCTGTTCCACATTTTGACAGCAAACCATTGTAGAGATATGCAGCGTAAACAAGTAGTATAAAAATATTTCCTACACTGACTTACATTGGAAAATAATTTCACCCATGGTATATCTGCAATGGTAATTGTAACATAATCTAGCAGTTTTGGAATGTTTTATTTGCCTAATGATATGCCCTTTAAAGATCATATAAAAAATGTTGAGCTGGATGGTCTCCAAGATGGCTGCAGACTGACAAACAGCGTAACTTCAACTCCCCCAGTGTGAAAAAAAAGAAACTGAAAGACAAGGGGCAGGAATACTGTCACATAGTAAATTCAGTAAATATGCTGCCTGGATGCCAGCAAAGAAGAAACTAAGAGAACCTGAAAGAAACTCAGCTAGAAAAGGGGAAGAGAAAACTATTAAGCTTAAGCTCCAGCTTTGGTGCATGACATGGTTTCCAGTAATGATTTGGAAATAATAAGTCAAATGTGCTCAGAGCAGATTAAAATAAATGGAATACTGAAGGAGTATATCAACTCAAATTGCAAAAGTCTGGAAAAATGGAAGAAATTTTAAAATGATATTCAGATGAGCTGATAAAACTGCAAAAATCAGAAGCTGAAATGAAATAAAGGCTGGCATAGCATAAGACTGCTCAAGACAAGATGTTTCAAAAAGTGGTAGAATTAGACAACAGAGCATGTAGGGAAAACCTGAGATTTTCTGCTGTACCAAAGAAACAAGAAGAAACAGACTGTATTCATTTTATGAAGGCAAAAATATGTAACTGCACTGGAATTCCCACAGCAGGCTCTGTTAAATGAAAAGATGCATCATATGATGCTCCAAACCTGGTCATGAAAAAACAGCCAAGATATAAATTAGTAAAGATGCAATCTTACCAATGTAAAGAGTTGATTGTGACAAAACGGTGGCAAAATGGCAAAATATTAAAAGTGGGAGACAACAGAGTCTTCTTTGAAAATGATTATTCACTGTATACCAGGCAGAAGAGAAACAAATTTATTCCAGCAATCATGGAATGTTGAGTGGTAGGTATGAGATTCAAGCGGCTATATCTAGCTGTCTTCAGAATATTTTTTTCCTGGAGGATCAGTCTTTTTTAATGTAAAATAGGCTAAGGAGGAAATACAAACATTTCTCCAACAAAAAGTGAGCCATCAAGCAGAAGGGGACTGTGGTTCCCATTCTTCTGACAATAAAGCACATGGAGAGACTTTGCCAATGAAACCTTTTCCACTGTTCCAAAGGAAAATGTTTGGGAGACTGAGAAGAACACAGGCGTTGATTAGAAGAAATGAGCCAGAGTCTGGCGTTGAGAGATGGAGATGAACAGGTAGAAGATCTGCAACGTGGAAATTAGTGAATAAATGTGTGATTACAAAGCATCAGTCACATTAGTGAAATAAGGCTGTACAAGAAAAAGTGGAAAGAATGGACTTCTGTTGATATTGTTAAACTTATGGAGAACTGAAAGCCATTTGTCTTACGTCATGTCATTAATGCTTGGAATGATAATAACGGAAAAGGAAGGGGAAAGAAAAAGGTAACCAAGTAAAATAATTTATGTTCTTAACAGTATTTCTATAAAACTTGTACAACTTGCATGCCATATAGTAAAGCATTTTTAGTTATTCTTTTGACAAAGATATTAAGGTAAACAGATGCCATTTTTTCTTTCTTTTTTCATTTTTTTGATTATTAAGAAATGTTGGTGTTGCAATGCAAAAAGAGAAAAAAAGATTGACAAAAGTATGTTTATAATCTTGGGTTGTTGAGGTGGGGGATAGGGTGCAAAAGTACAAAGATCATAATATATGTAGAACGGATATGTTTTCTCTTACTTTTACAACAGTCAATGTCTGGCCTAAGACTCTTGACTTAATCTAATAATAGATTTTATGTAGGAACAGGTAAATAAGAGAACACTGAATGTAATGAAATGTTTTCCTGTAACAATAAATATTTCAACATGTCTTTAGAAGCCTACAGCTGAAGGGTACATTTTTTTCTTACATTTCCATGGAAACAAATTGATTACAGTACAATAAAAAGCCAAAGCACTGGTATCTTTAAGGATAAAAGTTAATGATTTCTGAAAGCATGTAAGCGATTTTCACATCTAAAATGAGAATAAAGATCTAAAAAGAACAGGCAACAATTAGTGTAAGTTCACAGGCAGTAACGTGTCTTAGCATGGATAAAGAATAGTTGTCTAAGAGCTTACCATAACCTTGTGTCCTTCTCTTCAATGTTGCAGTATTCATAACTGTAGGGAGGTTGCTGCCTGCAACACCATACATCCAGCCAGTATACCAAAGTCTTAGGAGCAGGGGTACATACTGCGTTGCTTGTCAGAGCCATAAACCAACGTCGGCTATAAAAGTGACCTCTGCACGTTCCCCCTTCAGAAATGACTGCCACATATAGTAGTATCCCTGGAGAGCAAGGAAAGGAAGCTTTTCAAACCCACATATGCCACCAGGCCAAAGGAACCCAATAAATGTATGTGCCTGTTACAGTGTCCTGTCTAGATGGAGAGAAAGTAGGGACAGTCACTCCAGATGGACAAAACAGAGCCAGAGAGGGTTGGAGGGGGCATTGAATACTACAACATGGAAGAGAAGGACATGGTAAGTTATTCCACAACTATTCTATGTCCTTCTATTCTCATGCTGCAGTATTCATAACTGTAGGGAGAGTACCCAAGCTTTAGGTATGATCCTGGGAGGAAGGCAGAGGGGTCCACTGCAGAGAACAGGGCATTCAAATATAGCCATAGCTAGATGACCTCTTGATACTTCACTATACCTAGGTAGTGACGGAGAGTGTGGTAATCCTGCTGAAGTATCAAGAAGTCATCTAGGTATGGATATATTTGAATGCCCTGTTCTCTGCAGTGGATGATAAGTGGAGCTAGGCACTTTATGGATAATCTGGGGGCTATAGAAAGACCAAATGGCAATGCAGAAAACTGAAAATGCAAGGAATCCATGGAAAAGCATAGGAACTTCCTGCAACTGTGGTGAACAGGAATATGAAGGTAAGCATCCTTCAGATCCAGGTATACCATGAAGGCTTGGTGAGGGATGAGAGGTAGGAGGTGATGCAAGGTGAGCATTTTGAAGGTAGGCACCTTGAGGAATAGATTGAGTGCAGACAAAATCAGGATTGGCCTCCAAGGGGCATCATTTCTTGGAACCAAAAACATCCTGGAGTAAAACCCCTTGTTTGTGTGCTCTGGAGGTCCCCTTTCTGTGGTGCCCTGGGCTTGAAGTTGATCCAGAATTGGGGGGAAATGATGAAGCTGACTTGTGGGGCAGTTGGGTATCTTCTGAAAGGGAGGAAGTGTCCACCAAGTCATAAAGTATTGTTTCTGTATGATGGAAAGGACCCAAGCCTCTGAGGTAATTCTGCCAGGAGGGTAGGGGAAAGGGTTAGGTGGAGGGATAAAGGGGTGGAGTTGGGTAATGGGTTTGATTCACAGTGGAGGAGCTCTGGCTTGGTTTGGCTGCCTCCGAAAGGGAGCTAGAGTGGAGGCGGAACTTTGTTTAGGAGTGTAGTGTCTCCTAGGCTGCCTCTGTCCCTTAGCCTGTGGGACATTGGGATGAGATGATTGCCTCCTAACAAAGGTGGTCCTTTGAGGATAGTTCCTATGATACCTAGGAATAGAGACTAACAAATACTTTAGATTTTGTAACTGCTTGCCTTTTTCCTGTAGATATTCAAGGAGCTTTGCAGAGACTGCACCAAAATGGGCGTTATTATCAAGAGGTGCATCTAACAATTTGGTCTGGTTATTGATAGGAAGAGGTTGTAACCTCACCCAAGAACATCTTCTCAGGACAGAACCTGAGGCTGCAGATTTGGAGGATGCCTCTACGGCATCATAACTGCACTTTATGGAGTGCCTGGTTACCTGAGAGGAGGTAGAGAGCAAGACAGAAAGTTGTGACTTAGCAGGGGAGTCTGGCACATCTGGAATCCGTGCAGAAGCTTTTGATAGGGTATCTAAAACAAACCTAGCCATGTGAGTTTGACAGCTTAGGGCTCTAATGGCTAGAGTTAAAAAAAGTATATACCTTCTTCCCTAATCTATCCATAAATTTGATGTCCTTGTCAGTGGGAAGCAGAGAGGTCGAGGGTAGCTGTCTGGATGATTTATCTGTTTACACCGCAGTGACAGCAGGGTCTGCAGGGGGGTTCCTGAGTAGGAACTGTGTATCCTGAGGAACTTTATAAAATCTATCTGGACATTTAGCAGCTGGGGGCTGAGAGTCAGGGGTCTGCAATGCAGCCAGAAAGGCATCATGAAAAGTTGGAAGCAGGGGAAGGACTGCAGATGGAGAGGGCTGGTCCATATGCAATAATTCAAAGTATCTCTTTTTTGTTTCAGAGACATCTGAGGCCTGCCATTTAAAAGGCTCTCTCATCAGAGAAGTGGTGTCCCCAAAGGAGAATTTCTCTCCTGGAGATTCAGGATTAATAGAGTTCTCCTCCTCGGGCATAATGAAATCCTTGGGGGATTCTGTCTGAGAGCAATTGGTAAGTTATTTATCAGAGGAAGAGAGTTCCTCTTCTGAATCCTCTAAGGCCTGCATAGGTGTGGGGGTTGGTAGAAGAACCTGAGACTGGAAGGCCTGGAAGACCCAAAAAAGATTTTGGGAACAAACTTTCCATCCAGATGCTGATTCAACTTCTCTGTGTTCCCTATGTTTTAATTTCTGTTTCCTCTTCAGAGGAGTAGAAGGATGTATTGACCTAGAGGCCAATGCCTGGGAGGATGGAAAGGCATCCCGAGCTGTGGTTCCCCTTTGCCATCAGGGGCTGATGGCTGATCAACCTCAGGGGACGTACTCTGCATTTCTGTTGAACGGGCTTCCACTGTGGTTCCTGATTCTAGAAGTGAAACAGGCATCCAATGAGACCCTGGGTTAACATCCGCCTCGAGAGTTTCACTGGACTCCTGAGGTGCAGCATGGGCGTCAGACATAACTTTCTTGGCCTTCTTCCGAGGCAACTCCTCAGAGGTACCTACCTCACCCTCCATGACTAACACTAGATGCCAGAACCTCTGATTTTCTAAATAAAGCTTTAAAGCAGCCATATGGCTGCAAAGCATTTTAAGTACATAGGATTTGCAAATATCGCAAGATGTATGGTCGCGGCCTTCACCTAAAAGGAGTAAGCACTTATCATGTGTGTCCTTGTGTGAATTTGTCTTCCACAAGCACACATCCCTTTCCTAGCTGACATGTGCATTTGAAAAGCAATAATATGGAAACAAAAAAAACAGTGGGGTACTTATCTGTATCAGATGACTGAAACACCAAACAAACTGATTCAAGAGCTGGCAATAGGAGGTCTGTAGATCACTGCAGCAGAACTGGTTTGAAGGGGGTACATGCAGACGTCACTTTTATAGCCAAAGTCAATTTATGGCTCTGACAAGCAGTGCAGCATGTACCCCTACTTCTAATAGAAGGACATCCTCAGCTTTATGTCAGAGAAGGTCTATGTTTGCATATGTCTATTTGGCACAATTGTTCATGTTAGGGGAGTTAAACATCAGCATTTTAAGACGTACATAGTTTTGTGTGTTTGTATTAAGTTAACTGGTTCTTGGGGTGTTCTGGAGGTATGTTTCTTTTTTTTCTTTTTTTTTTTTTTTTTGAGAGTTTTCATTAAAACAAAAAGTCTTGTAAAATGTGACATATGTTCAAATGGAGATGGTAAGAAAAAAATGCTTAAATGATCAACCTGCCAAAACAGTAGTGGGTGCATGTAAGCCAGAAATAAAACATTAAAAAAAACTGTCATATATAATAGGTGGGAATAATGAATTCTAATCATAATGGCAATAATTTCCATATTATCTTGGAATTTGATTGGTATTATAGGTATATACAAAAAGGAAAGGCTATTTAATTATAGTAAGAAATGCAGAGTGCAAATAATAATTTTAT
Source organism: Protopterus annectens (assembly GCF_019279795.1). NCBI lineage: Eukaryota > Metazoa > Chordata > Ceratodontiformes > Protopteridae > Protopterus > Protopterus annectens. The sequence goes on from NC_056745.1 coordinate 717,576,138, forward strand.
AGGAGACACATTTGCAAAGAACTGAGCATGTGAATTTGATAAATAAAGGATTTCAGGATGGAAATTCAGCAGAATATCAAGGACAAAGGAAAAGAGGAGTACTTGTATTAATTGGTAGAGAGGCTCTAATAGTGATAAAAGAGAAGAAAAGATTATAATGGTAGATTTGTGGTAGTAAGGGGCTATTGGTAATGGATGATGATTACACTGGCATATATTTATATTCGGGTTCCTATTAAATGATCAAAGACGCATTCTTTATGTAATGTTTTTTTTTTTTTTTTTTTTTTTTGTGGAACAGCAAATTTTTTTGATGGGTTCGATAAATCATCCTTCGCTTTTTTAAGCGTTCGATGATTTAACATAGACCCTTATATTCTACCTAAAACTGCTGTTATGGAACTTAAGAAAAAATTGGAAGAAATAATCAGTTTCAGCAGGGAATATTACTTATAGGTGATTGAATTTTGATTTGCAAAAATGAGGATGTATCTGGGAGGCATAGGAGAGAAATATAGCAAACAAGTGTAGATTTTTGAAAACATTTTATGAAAATAGTTGGCATGGAAGATGTGACTTCCGTAGTAGGAACTCAGAGAGAACTTAGATATTATTCCCCAAGGTGCAGGAATTCTTGATCCCAGATAGTGACACCATGCAACTTTTTTTCCAAAATGTTTTTATTCATTTTATAACACAATAACATAACAGTATAGTAACAAGAAAAAAAACAAATAAACTATATACAATGTCCATAACAACTAAAAAAGCAATATACATAGGAGAACAGTGTTTCTCTAAAAGATTAGACAGTTTTGTCCAAGCAATTAAATAATGAGTTGTGTTGTTAGTCCTTGCTTTTATATTAGCAATCTCATTCTTACAAATGTATTTCACAAGATGAATAAGCTCAACTTTAAAGATAGGAGTAGATCGGGATTTCCAATTTTTAGTAACAATTTTCCTTGCTATAGAGAGGATAGACCAAACATTTGTTTTTTAGGAATGACTTCAGGAACAAGAACACTGAAAAGGATAAGGGAGTCAGAAGTTATACAGTTGTCGTTCCATAAAGCTTTACAAAGAAATTTAAAGGCTAACCAAAATGGGGAAATTATTATGCAATTAACAATCTTATGTATCCAGTCAGCATCAGGATGTCCACATCTCCAGCATTAAATTTCATCTTTCTTGTACATTATTGCTAGTCTATATGGGGTGAAAAACATTTATGTAAAAGCACCATGCAGCTTTTCTGGGTTAAGCCTGACAGGGCTGTGAGGGCCACCTATTCACCAGGCACTCAAAGGAAAATGCCACATGAAAGCTTAGCTTCTGACATGAGTCCCAGTGTCCCTATTCTGTATAAAGTTCTCATTTCAGTAAATCTTTTTGAAGGTTAATGCTTTCAGGTTATTCTTCGTTTGGATCCATTCCTTAGAACATTTTGCCAAAGAAGGCCCTACAGAAGCACAAACCTCCAGAGAAAAGAGTTCAGGTAAAGTTCTGAAAGCAAATAGAGGGACTAGTTAGCCAGAGAACTACTACCCACTAGTTAGCAACTAACCTGCTAGCATTAAATGTAGATAAAACTGCAAGCTTGCTGTTTGGCTCATGTACACACAGACATACAGACACACACACACGCACACACACGCACACAACACACACACACACACACACACACACACACACACACACACACACACACACACACACACACACACACACACACACACACACACACATACACAAACCACATTAAAAAAAACTACTAGAGACAACTGCAAGTGGTACCCAAATAAAAGCATGCATCAGTACAAATATCTAGGCCCCAGTCTTGACCGTCTTTAAATTTTACAATCCATACAGTCTATTACTACTACAGTCAACAATTGGCTTAAAACAGTCTATAATGCCATCTCAGGTTATCTTACTTTTTAATTTCTCTAAGTCTTTTGGGTTTCTAATACTATGACAGAAATGGACCTCATTTCTAAGTCAAAGTATGATTCAAGTTCATGAAATTAGTATTGTTTCAATCTTTAATATTAGCCAGAAGTGCTCTTTGTGGCACCCGCAGTGTGCCCAGTAATTACTCCTTCTGCAATTCATGTGGAGTTACATGTATCGGTAACACATCTAGGTGTGATTGTAAATTCTTTTTTATAAAACAGTGTAAGAAACTTCTCTGTGTGGAAGATTTTCAGTCTATATATTTCTAGTTAATCACTGTATATTAATCAGATCAGACAATAGTCGTAGAAGTAGCGAACGTAAACACGTCTTAAGTCAAAACAAAACAAAACAAAAAGTAATAATAGAAAATATATAATTGTACAGCATTACTAAGTATTTAAAAGTAATCCAAGCAAGGCAGGCAGTCTGTTTCCAGTCGAAAATCCTTTATTAAGTACATAAACAAGCGATCCAAGTAAAACAAAAATAGAGTAATAATTTCCTCACAAGCTTTCTAAAAATATATATACTTTTTATCCGGCATGGGAGTGGTTTATTGTGCTGTAAAACAAAGTGTTATTGGTACACATGTTAAAATCACATCCCTTCCCCCATCAGTATGACATTCGAGCTGGTCCTGCCCTACTTAGTAGCTGTCATAGGTTCATAGGTTCATAGGTAGGTACTAGGATATTGACCCTAGGGCCTATACAAGCCTAGCCAAAAATGTACCCTGGATTTCGCCACCCAAGAAAATTATTTTCCTGTGCCCCTGTCAAGCAGAACCACAGAAGTGATCCCGGGTGAATTTCCTATTACCCATCCAATCATCAAGATTTTTCTTGAAGAGTGCTAATGAGGAGCTTTGTTTGACATAGATAGGTAGTCTGTTCCAGAGTATGGGAAGTCTTTGGGACAGGAATCTATCCCTCCAGCATATTCTGTTTATTGTGGTGACAAGGTTTAGGTCCCTAGAGCGTGTAGCTCAGATGGATTGGGATTTCTTTAAGTGGAGCATGTCCAATAGCTCTGGGTTTGACACAGCTTTGTATGTTAGGCAGAGATCGCCTCTGAGTAGGCAATATGCGATGGAGTAAAGCTGGAGTTTTTTGAGACGGTCTGCGTAAGGCATCTGTTTGAGGCCAGTAATCCTCTTTGTGAGGTATTTTTGCGGCCTTTCCAGTTGTTGTAGATGTCTTGTGAGGTACATACCAAAAGGGGCGTTGTACTCTATAATGGGTCTAATGAGTGATGAGTAGAGGGGAACAATGACCTCTTTTTTTTCTGGATGAGAAACCTTTTGTGATGAGGTGTGCCATGTAGAAGGATTTCCTGACCACTTTGGCGATGTAATTATCAAAGGAGAGACTACTGTCCACCTGTGTCCCAAGGTCTCTTATCACACTTTCGGTGTTAAGTAGACTACCGCCTATGTGGTAGTTCATGGGTACAGAATTTTTACCAAAGGGGATGACAATGTGCTTTTTGGCATTGAGCTTGAGACCATGTCTTTTACACCAGTCTCAGTGAGGCCCTTTTGTAGGATGTCCACATCATTAGGAGTTTCAATTATGGCTCCTAGTTTGCAGTCATCTGCGAATTTAGTTAGCCAAAGACCTACTGTGTTAGCCTGTACTTCAGAGAAGTAGATACCAAACAGGAGAAGACGCAGGACTGAACCCTGTGGTACTCCATTTGTCACTGGTCTGAAGTCTGATTTGGAGTCTGCTACTTTCACAGTGTGGGTTCTTTCAGTAAGCCAGTTGGCAACCCATCTTGTGACATAGGGATTTATACCTAGTTTAGTGAGTTTATCTATAATTCCAGATTGGGGGATGGTGTCAAACACCTTGGTGAGATCTAGATAGGCTGTGTGAACCACCTTACCCTCATCTATGGCTTTGGTGACTACTTCAAAGAAGTCTATCAGGTTTAGGAGACATGATCTGCCTTTTACAAACCCAAACTGTGTGGGGTTCAGGGTTTGGAGATCTCCGGTGTCTTTGTTTATGAGTTCCATGATGATACATTCCAGCTCGTCAGGCTAATGGGGCGGTAGTTCCCGGGGTCTGTTGTGCCCCCCCCCCCGTGGAGTGGGATAACTGTCGTGGTGCACCATTCAATGGGCACAAAGCCTGAGGTGAGGCTATGATTGAACATAGTACTTAGGTGGGGTGCCAGTTCATTCTGTAGTTCATGTAGAAGGTAGCCTGGGATGTTGTCAGGTCCCATGGATGCTGTGTTCTTGGCTTTGGAGAGTGAGGTTTTTACCTGTGCAGCCATGATTACAGGAACTTTGCATTCTTCTGGTATAAATATGTGCCCTTTAGGGAGTGGGGGGGGGGGGGTAAAGTTAGCACTGAACCTATCTGCCAGGATATTGGCAATATCAGTTGGTTCTGTATATTTAGTGTCATTGTGCTGTAACTCAGAGCAGATCTGAGTGTTGTCATTGAGATTTTTGACATAGCTAGAGAATGCTTTGTGTTTGTCTTTAGAATCAGTGGCAATTTTGTTTTCATAACTAGCTTTGGAGGATTTTATGAGGGATCTCAGCTTCTTACTGAAGCTCACCAGGGAGTTCCTCCAATCGTGGGATTTTACTCTTTTTTGCAACAGTTTCTTTCTTCTGTTGTAGAGTTTGTTTATGGCAGAAGACCACCAGATTGGCTTCCTTTTGGAGGATCTTGGTTCTGTTAGGGATAGCGAGATCCATGCACTCATGTAAGTGCTTATAAAGTGTATTTGTGTAGGATTCAGCAGTTGTACCTCTATTGTCCATCTGCATGGGTGTCATGAAGTTTGCCACTTCTGTCTTAAGAAGCGTGAAGTTGGCTTTGGAGAATTTTGGTTGTTTTCCTAATGGGGGGTGAGAGCGAGATTTGGATGTCTAGGGTGATTAGCTTGTGGTCAGATCTGACCAACGAGGAGCTGACCTCTGGTGTGGAACACCAGTCACCCATGTTGGTGATGACCAGGTCAAGGATATTACTGCCTCTGGTGGGGGTGTGGATAAGTTGATCTAAAGTGTTGGAATTGATGATTTCCAGAAAACGTTGAGCAAAAGAGTTGGTACATGAGTAGTTTTCCCAGTTAATGGTAGGCAGTTGAAGTCACCCATTATTAGAGTGTTGGGTTGTGCCTTAATATTTTCCAGTGTATCAAGAAAAGAGGAGTGGGAATCCTGCGGCATGATGGGGGGGGTCTGTAGCAAGCTATAATCTGGATTTTGGTTTTGCCCAGAGTTAGTTGAACTTGGATAATCTCGGATGCATTATGCTGAGCAACTAGCTTGGAGGTGTGGATATCCTTAATGAATATGGACACGCCTCCACCTTTAATGTTTCGGTCCGGGTTTGGTGGCTGAAAGGTGTGGTATGAATTATAGCCTGGTAATGCAGGGGTGCTCTCTGGAGCTTTGAACCAGGTCTCTGTCTCTGCACAGATGTCAATGTTCTCCATTTTAAGGAGTGCCTCGAGTGAGTGCATTTTGAGGTTTAGACTTCTAGCATTGAGTAGCATTACCCTCAGATTTTGCTTGCTTGTACCTATTACAGTGGTGACTTTGTCATTTGAACCTTGCCTAAAAAAAGCACTATAGGGGTGGCAAGAGCCTTTGCCAGTATCCAGAATCCTAAGGGTGACAGGTGCAGGCCATCTCTGGCAAAGCAGCGTGGTCTGTCGATCATGTCATTCCAGGCAGACAGATACTGGATTCCCTTAGAATGACAGCAGAAGCTTAGCCAATTGTTAAAGTCAATTATTTTGTCCTTGTACTGTGGTGTCATTCTGGGTGATGGCAGGATGCTACTCAGGGCTAGGGTCATACCGGCCTGGGCTATAAGATCAGAGAGCTCCTCCATGTCTCTTTTCACGTAGTCCAGGGAGGTACGTCTCAGGTCATTCACACCGACATGGACAATGACAGAGTCATATTTGTACTTGTTGTGGAGTGATCTGAGTGCGTGCGTTATGTGGCAGATCCTGGCACCTGACAGGCAGCTGACAGTAACTTTTTCCTTGTTTAGCCTGGTGAGTGGAACATCAGTGTGCCTGACGATAGAGCCACCTATGACTAGAGTGTTGAGTACGTTATGCCTTATGGGCTGTAGTTGAGTGGCACACTGAGTATGTGGGCTATGTGTCATTTGGGTTGTGTTGGGGGTGGAGGTTGCTTGCATTTCTGCTATGGAGGTCTCTGTTGTTTTGGCAGATTAGTACTGAGAGCCTCTGTGAATGTAGGTGTGTGTTTTGTGGTTCTGTGTGTGTGTTTTGGTGGTGTAGGTTTTGAGGGACTATGTGATGAGTGTGGTGCGGTGCAAGTGTTTACCTTCTCCTCTTGACTGTCTAGGCCAGTCTTTGGTAAAGAGATATTTGCTTCCAGTTTGGCTATATAAATGCATCTTTCACAGGTCATAGTGTTGGGTGGTAGGAGGAGAGGATTGTCTGTGTACGAGGCCATTGCTGCATTGTCCCAAGATGCCCAGATTCATCAGGTAGACAGGAGAAAACACCGGGTGCTGACCTTTAGATATGCCTGAATAGGTGCTTATTTATTAAGTTCTAAAAACTGTTTTCCTCTAGACAAGTGAGGAAAGTTGAGTGCTGTAATAATTTGTAACTTATTTAGTGCTTACAATGAGTTCTGAACAAGTGCTGAGATCAAAGAAACAGATGAGTGCTAAAACTAAAAAGCTGGCTAGTTGCAACGGAAAGTTTGAAAAACAGACTTTATGGCGCCAGGAATAGTTTAACCCCAGTTAAGTGGGGGGGGGGCTTAGGAGCTCACAAACAGTCCTGGACACAGCAAATCCGTATCTGACCTGCCACAGGAAAGGGGGGAAGCAAGCTTAGAATTTTTTTTTCAGTAAAGTGGAAATGGAAAAAGCTGGAACAGAAGTTAATTCAATGTTAAGAATCTGAGTGGGTTGACCTTCACAAATGTTCTCTATTAGATTGAGTGAACTAATGACACCAGACTGGGAGGAGTGTCACAGATCAAATATACAGTATGGGTGGGCAACTGCAAAGCCACCAAGTATAGGAACACACAACACTAGGGAGGGTGGGTGGTAAAAAATTACAGTTCCTAGCTGTAGCCACTAAATGAAAGTTTTAAACAGATCATGGAGCAGACTCGAGGATGCTTTTAACAGACATAAATGCACAGAAAAGTTCAGATAGAGCACTCACACACAGAAAATACAACTCTCAGTATGAAAAAGCAGTTTACAGTTAAGTAATGTTAAAACAGTTTAAAGCAGTACATAAAATCAGTGAAACAATAAAACAAGCTTTATAAAAGTGCAAAAAATATAATAGATCAACTGTATAGCACAATTATAAGTGTTTCAGAAGTGCAATTCAGTGAAACAAGTGTAAGAAATAACTTAGCCTGCTCTTGAAATCTTAAGGAATTTCCACTTATGCAATGCAATCCAGAGCCTGATAATACAAGCAGAACCTTTATAAGACACAAGGTTTATATAGCAGTAAGAATGGAAGAGTTGGAAGATCAGGTTACTACTCAGCCCCTGCTATTATCCAATCACTCGTACAATAGAAGGTCAGGAGGCCTTGTTACTCTCAATAATAATGAAGACAATAGGCAGAAAATGGCTGCCAGAAACACAAACAAAACTTCCAGCCTACACTATAGGCCTCTATCAAGATTATGCCACCTGAGCAGAACACAGAAACCTTATCTTAAAAGCATAAGAAGAACACCCACAAAGAGAATATCCAAGTCTCAGTATGAAAAACTAGTTTACTATTTAGTAATTTAAATAAAAAAAAAGCAATTATGGTAATGCACACTGTTACAGTTCCTAGCTGTAGCCACTAAATGAAAGTTTTAAACAGATCAAGGAGCAGACACGAGTATGCTTTTAACAGACAAAAATGCACAGAAAAGTTCAGATAGAGCACTCACAAACAGAAAATACAACTCTCAGTATGAAAAAGCAGTTTACAGTTAAGTAATGTTAAAACAGATTAAAACAGTACATAAATGCAGTGAAACAATAAAAAAAGCTTTATAACAGTGCAAAAATATAGTAGATCAACTGTATAGCACAATTATAAGCATTTCAGAAGTGCAATTCAGTGAAATAAGTGTAAGAAATAACTTAGTCTGCTCTTGGAATCTTAAGGAATTTCCACTTATGCAATGCAATCCAGCGCCTGACAATACAAGCAGAACCTTTATAAGACACAGGGTTTATACAGCAGTAAGAATGGAAGAGTTGGAAGATCAGATTACTACTCAGCCCCTGCTGTTACCCAATCACTCGTACTACAGAAGGTCAGGAGGCCTTGTTACTCTCAATAGTAATGAAGACAATCAGCAGAAAATGGCTGCCAGAAACATAAACAAAACTTCCAGCCTACACAACGGGCCACTATCAAAATTATGCCACCTGAGCAGAACACAGATACCTCACCTTAAAAGCATAGAACAAACACCCACAAAGAGAAAATCCAAGTCTCAGTATGAAAAAGCAGTTTACAATTTAGTAATTTAAATTAAAAAAAGCAATTATAGTAATGCACACTATTACAATTTCTAGCTGTAGCCACTGAATGAAAGTTTTAAACAGATCAAGGAGCAGACTCGAGGATGCTTTCAGCAGACAAAAATGCACAGAAAAGTTCAGATAGAGCACTCACAAACAGAAAATACAACTCTCAGTATGAAAAAGCAGTTTACAGTTAAGTAATGTTAAAACAGTTTAAAACAGTACATAAATGCAGTGAAACAATAAAACAAGCTTTATAACAGAGCAAAAATATAGTAGATCAACTGCATAGCACAATTATAAGCATTTCAGAAGTGCAATTCAGTGAAACAAGTGTAAGAAATAACTTAGCCTGCTCTTGGAATCTTTAGGAATGTCCACGTATGCAATGTAATCCAGAGCCTGACAATACAAGCAGAACTTTTATAAGACACAGGGTTTATAGAGCAGTAAGAATGGAAGAGTTGGAAGATCAGGTTACTACTCAGCCCCTGCTATTATCCAATCACTCGTACTACAGAAGGTCAGGAGGCCTTGTTAGTCTCAATAATAATGAAGACAATCAGCAGAAAATGGCCGCCAGAAACACAAACAAAACTTCCAGCCTACACAACAGGCCTCTATCAAGATTATGCCACATGAGCAGAACACAGAAACCTCACCTTAAAAGCATAGAAAGAACACCCACTAAGAGAAAATCCAAGTCTCAGTATGAAAAATCAGTTTAGAATTCAATAATTTAAATTAAAAAAAAGCAATTATATTAATGTACACTATTACAGTTCCTAGCTGTAGCCACTAAAGGAAAGTTTTAAACAGATCAAGGAGCAGACTCGAGGATGCTTTTAACAGACAAAACTGCACAGAAAAGTTCAGATAGAGCACTCACAAACAGAAAATACAACTCTCAGTGTGAAAAAGCAGTTTACAGTTAAGTAATGTTAAAACAGTTTAAAACAGTACATACATGTAGTGAAACAATAAAAAAAACTTTATAACAGTGCAAAAATATAGTAGAGCAAATGTATAGCAAAATTATAAGCATTTCAGAAGGGCAATTCAGTGAAATAAGTGTAAGAAATAACTTAGCCTGCTCTTGGGATCTTAAAGAATTTCCACTTATGCAATGCAATCCAGCGCCTGACAATACAAGCAGAACCTTTATAAGACACAGGGTTTATATAGCAGTAAGAATGGAAGAGTTGGAAGATCAGATTACTACTCAGCCCCTGCTATTACCCAATCACTCGTACTACAGAAGGTCAGGAGGCCTTGTTACTCTCAATAATAATGAAGACAATCAGCAGAAAATGGCTACCAGAAACACAAATAAAACTTCCAGCCTACACAACAGGCCTCTATCAAGATTATGCCACCTGAGGAGAACACAGAAACCTCACCTTAAAAGCATAGAAAGAACACCCACAAAAAGAAAATCCAGGTCTCAGTATGAAAAAGCAGTTTACAATTTAGTAATTTAAATAAAAAAAGCAATTATAGTAATGCACACTATTGCAGTTCCTAGCTGTAGCCACTAAATGAAAGTTTTAAACAGATCAAGGAGCAGACTCGAGGATGCTTTTAACAGACAAAACTGCAGAGAAAAGTTCAGATAGAGCACTCACAAACAGAAAATACAACTCTCAGTGTGAAAAAGCAGTTTACAGTTAAGTAATGTTAAAACAGTTTAAAACAGTACATAAATGCAGTGAAACAATAAAAAAAACTTTATAACAGTGCAAAAATATAGTAGAGCAATGGTATAGCAAAATTATAAGCATTTCAGAAGTGCAATTCAGTGAAATAAGTGCAAGAAATAACTTAGCCTGCTCTTGGAATCTTAAGGAATTTCCACTTATGCAATGCAATCCAGCGCCTGACAATATAAGCAGAACCTTTATAAGACACAGTGTTTATATAGTAGTAAGAATGGAAGAGTTGGAAGATCAGATTACTACTCAGCCCCTGCTATTACCCAATCACTCATACTACAGAAGGTCAGGAGGCCTTGTTACTCTCAATAATAATGAAGACAATCAGCAGAACATGGCTACCAGAAACACAAACAAAACTTCCAGCCTACACAACAGAACTTTTTCAAGATTATGCCACCTGTGCAGAACACAGAAACCTCACCTTAAAAGCATAGAAAGAACACCCACAAAGAGAAAATCCATGTCTCAGTATGAAAAAGCAGTTTACAATTTAGTAATTTAAATGAAAAAGCAATTATAGTAATGCACACTATTACAGTTCCTAGCTGTAGCCACTAAATTATAGTTTTAAACAGATCAAGGAGCAGACTTGAGAATGCTTTTAACAGACAAAAATGCACAGAAAAGTTCAGATAGAGCACTCACAAACAGAAAACACAACTCTCAGTATGAAAAAGCAGTTTACAGTTAAGTAATGTTAAAACAGTTTAAACAGTAAATAAATGCAGTGAAACAATAGAAAAACGTTATAACAGTGCAAAAATATAGTAGAGGAACTGTATAGCACAATTATAAGTGTTTCAGAAGTGCAATTCAGTGAAATAAGTGTAAGAAATAACTTAGCCTGCTCTTGGAATCTTAAGGAATTTCCACTTATGCAATGCAATCCAGAGCCTGACAATACAAGCAGAACCTTTATAAGACACAGGGTTTATATAGCAGTAAGAATGGAAGAGTTGGAAGATCAGATTACTACTCAGCCCCTGTTGTTACCCAATCACTCGTACTACAGAAGGTCAGGAGGCCTTGTTACTCTCAATAGTAATGAAGACAATCAGCAGAAAATGGCTGCCAGAAACACAGGAAACTCAAACAAAACTACCAGCCTAGACAACAGGCCTCTATCAAGATTATGCCACCTGAGCAGAACACAGAAACCTCACCTTTAAAGCATAGAAAGAACACCCACAAAGAGAAAATCCAAGTCTCAGTATGAAAAAGCAGTTTACAATTTAGTAATTTAAATTAAAAAAAACAATTATAGTAATGCACACTGTTATAGTTCTTAGCTGTAGCCACTACATCAAGGAGGAGACTCGAAGATGCTTTTAGCAGACAAAAATGCACAGAAAAGTTCAGATAGAGCACTCACAAATAGAAAATACAACTCTCAGTATGAAAAAGCAGTTTACAGTTAAGTAATGTTAAAACAGTTTAAAACAGTACATAAATGCAGTGAAAAAATAAAATAAGCTTTATAACAGTGCAAAAATATAGTAGATCAACTGTATAACACAAGTACAAGCGTTTCAGAAGTGCAATTCAGTGAAATAAGTGTAAGAAATAACTTAACCTGCTCTTGGAATCTTAAGGAATTTCCACTTATGCAATGCAATCCAGAGCCTGACAATACAAGCAGAACCTTTATAAGACACAGGGTTTATATAGCAGTAAGAATGGAAGTGTTGGAAGATCAGATTACTACTCAGCCCCTGCTATTACCCAATCACTCATACTACAGAAGGTCAGGAGGCCTTGTTACTCTCAATAATAATGAAGACAATCAGCAGAAAATGGCTACCAGAAACACAAACAAAACTTCCAGCCTACACAACAGAACTTTTTCAAGATTATGCCACCTGTGCAGAACACAGAAACCTCACCTTAAAAGCATAGAAAGAACACCCACAAAGAGAAAATCCATGTCTCAGTATGAAAAAGCAGTTTACAATTTAGTAATTTAAATGAAAAAGCAATTATAGTAATGCACACTATTACAGTTCCTAGCTGTAGCCACTAAATTATAGTTTTAAACAGATCAAGGAGCAGACTTGAGAATGCTTTTAACAGACAAAATTGCACAGAAAAGTTCAGATAGAGCACTCACAAACAGAAAACACAACTCTCAGTATGAAAAAGCAGTTTACAGTTAAGTAATGTTAAAACAGTTTAAACAGTAAATAAATGCAGTGAAACAATAGAAAAACGTTATAACAGTGCAAAAATATAGTAGAGGAACTGTATAGCACAATTATAAGTGTTTCAGAAGTGCAATTCAGTGAAATAAGTGTAAGAAATAACTTAGCCTGCTCTTGGAATCTTAAGGAATTTCCACTTATGCAATGCAATCCAGAGCCTGACAATACAAGCAGAACCTTTATAAGACACAGGGTTTATATAGCAGTAAGAATGGAAGAGTTGGAAGATCAGATTACTACTCAGCCCCTGTTGTTACCCAATCACTGTACTACAGAAGGTCAGGAGGCCTTGTTACTCTCAATAGTAATGAAGACAATCAGCAGAAAATGGCTGCCAGAAACACAGGAAACTCAAACAAAACTACCAGCCTAGACAACAGGCCTCTATCAAGATTATGCCACCTGAGCAGAACACAGAAACCTCACCTTTAAAGCATAGAAAGAACACCCACAAAGAGAAAATCCAAGTCTCAGTATGAAAAAGCAGTTTACAATTTAGTAATTTAAATTAAAAAAAACAATTATAGTAATGCACACTGTTATAGTTCTTAGCTGTAGCCACTACATCAAGGAGGAGACTCAAGATGCTTTTAGCAGACAAAAATGCACAGAAAAGTTCAGATAGAGCACTCACAAATAGAAAATACAACTCTCAGTATGAAAAAGCAGTTTACAGTTAAGTAATGTTAAAACAGTTTAAAACAGTACATAAATGCAGTGAAAAAATAAAATAAGCTTTATAACAGTGCAAAAATATAGTAGATCAACTGTATAACACAAGTACAAGCGTTTCAGAAGTGCAATTCAGTGAAATAAGTGTAAGAAATAACTTAACCTGCTCTTGGAATCTTAAGGAATTTCCACTTATGCAATGCAATCCAGAGCCTGACAATACAAGCAGAACCTTTATAAGACACAGGGTTTATATAGCAGTAAGAATGGAAGTGTTGGAAGATCAGATTACTACTCAGCCCCTGCTATTACCCAATCACTCATACTACAGAAGGTCAGGAGGCCTTGTTACTCTCAATAATAATGAAGACAATCAGCAGAAAATGGCTGCCAGAAACACAAACAAAACTTCCAGCCTACACAACAGGCCTCTGTTAAGATTATGCCACCTGAGCAGAACACAGAAACCTCACCTTAAAAGCATAGAAAGAACACCCACAAAGAGAAAATCCAAGTCTCAGTATGAAAAAGCAGTTTACAATTTAGTAATTTAACTAAAAAAAAGCAATTATAGTAATGCACACTATTACAGTTCCTAGCTGTAGCTACTAAATGAAGTTTTAAACAGATCAAGGAGCAGACTTGAGGATGCTTTTAACGAATAAAAATCCATAGAAAAGTTCAGATAGAGCACTCACAAACAGAAAATACAACTCTCAGTATGAAAAAGCAGTTTACAGTTAAGTAACGTTAAAACAGTTTAAAACAGTACATAAATGCAGTGAAACAATAAAAAAAAGCTTTATAACTGTGCAAAAATATAGTAGATCAACTGTATAGCACAATTATAAGCATTTCAGAAGTGCAATTCAGTGAAATAAGTGTAAGAAATAACTTAGCCTGCTCTTGGAATCTTAAGGAATTTCCACTTATGCAATGCAATCCAGAGCCTGACAATACAAGCAGAACCTTTATAAGACACCGGGTTTATATAGCAGTAAGAATGGAAGAGTTGGAAGATTAGATTACTACTCAGACCCTGCTATTGCCCAATCACTCATACTACAGAAGGTCATAATAATATGTAACCCTTATGTGCTTTAAATAAAATTATATAATGATGTGGTACCTGTTATTTAACCAAATTATTAAGTAGATTATTAAGTCTGTGATTTTATCCAAGACAATATACTACATGGCTGGAAATATATCAGCCTTAGTTCATTTGGCAATTAAAAAATATATATAAATATATACATATACATTTTGCATGTAAAAATCAATTTCTATTTTCATAGCCTGTTGTTAACAAAGATCACTTTCGTCCTTCTAGACTTCTTCAGGTCTGTGTACAACAACCCTAAAAACCTATATAATTGTATAATTAGTTAGTATTGTTATTACACATAATTTTGAATAAAGTGGAAAAAGGAACCAGAAAAAAAATAAAAATAAGAAAAAATGTATGTATGATGATGGAAACAAAATATACACTTAAATTTCAACTGATTTAAAATGGTATTTAAAAACAATTTTTAGAATAAAATAAAATAAAATATTAATTAGTCATGTAAACAATGTGGCAATTTTCTAAGTTCCAGTGCACTTTTAATTGAACAGTAGTAGTTTAGTCCAGGCTTCCTAAAAGAGTTCAGCTTCAATTGCCACATGAGTTCATGTTTCTCCAGAATATTCGGGATGTCTCCTTCAAGATCATCCATGTCTGTGCGATCCAGGATCTGGAACTTAAAACCTGTGTGTCTATTATGAAGAGAAAGGTGTTTGGCTAATGCATTATTTTTACATCCAGAGCGGATTTGTGACAGATGACATGAAATCCTACGCTTGAGTTTATTTACGGTCTTGCCCACATAGAATGCATTACATTCATTGCACTGTGCCCTGTAAATTACTTTTTTAGTGTAACAGTCACCCCATGTACTGGTTTTAATGATCTTCTTTAAATAAAGGCAATAAAAACTATCATCTTGCTGTATAAATATACAAAATGTACAATTAGTTTCACATGTTTTAGTGCTTTTCTCACATGGTCTAGGTTTAAATTCAACAAAACCTCTAATGTTCCTGGCCTTCCTATAAACAAATGATGGGGCTTCACCTAAGATGTTAATCAGAAAAAGGTTTCCTGTGACAATGTCCCAGTTTTCTTCAATAATATTTTTGATACTGTGATAATCCAAAGTGTATGTCAGGATGCAACTATATTTGCATTTGTTATTCTCTGTGGAATTGCTTAACATTTTTCTACTGGGGAGGTTGAGTGAAGGAGCTTCCGTCCTTTTTAGTTCTATAATGGGCTCCAGGATGTTTTTTAACATCAAACTTTCATAGCCTCTCACTAGAAAATCATTCTCTAAGTTGTTCAGGTTTCTCAAAAATGGTTCCATCTCTGTGGTAATTCGAGCTAATCTATAGCCTTGGGATTTCACAACATTATACTTGGTTTTTGTAGGATGTAGACTTTTACTGTGGAGTAATAAGTTAACCCTCGTTGGTTTTCTGAATAGATCAGTGGTGATTCTGTTATTGTTGGTGTCCTTGGAAATCTGCATATCTAAAAAGTGGTTGAAGTACAGCTATGGGAAGAGGTAAACTTTAGGAAGGGGGTTGTTTGATTGAGGTAAGTGATAAAATCTCCAAGCTGCAAGGTGTCACCTTCCCACACAATAAAGGCATCATCAATAAAATGTAAATAGCATGTGATATGCTGCACGTAATCTGTGTTGTTTAACACAAAGTCTTCCTCCCGTTTGCCCAGGGCTATGTTAGCTATGCTGGGAGCCATGGCAGCCCCCATTGCTATACCAGTTTTTTGTTTGTAGTGTTTGCCATTGAAAGTAAAGAAATTGAAGTCCAGTACAAGATTTATGAGCTTGCTTAACTTTTGCAGTTGTGCCTGTGTATCTTGATTATGTTTCTTAAAAGACTCCATAGCTGCTGTTATACAGTAATTGTGAGGGAGCACTGTGTACAAGGATTCCACATCAATAGTTACCAAAATACTGTCAGCTTCCACTGTAATGTTTTTTATTTTCTTCAAAAAATCCATTGAATCTCTTATGTATGACTTATTCTTTTCTGCTAGAGGTTTCAGCAAGTAATCAAGGTAAATGACTGTGGCTTCAGTAAGGGAACCTCAACTTGCTGCCATCGGTCTATAAGGTGGGTCTTCTCTGTTCTTGTGTGTCTTTGGTATTCCAAAAAAGTAAGGTAAACGTGGGCACGGGCTCCATAAATAATTATAAAGATTTTCAGTGATACGTTTTTCTTCCCATAATGTGATGAGATTAGTGTTCCATAAATCATGTGCTCTTTTTATGTCATCCATGGTAAATAACACATAAAATATGTTATCCTCCAGCATGTTCTCTATCTTTTGGTTGTAGCTAGTGGTATCAGTCACAAGTATACCTCCTCCCTTGTCTGCCTTCATTACACTCCTGGATTTATTATTGCCTAGCTCAAGTAATGCTTTTCTTTCTCCCTGTGTTAAGTTATGAAGTTTTTTCGTAGGAGGTTTTTTAAGCAGTTTCCTGATATCCATCTCACATTTCATTTCAAAAGCAGCTAGTGTTTGATGTAGTGGTGGACAATAGCTGCTAGGCCTTTTTATAGTTTCATCAATAGGCTTATTTTCAGTGTCATTACTTTTGCCATGAAACTGTACCCTTAAGTTGAGCTTCCTCACAAACATTTTAAGGTCTGTCAGTAAATGAGCAACCTCACTCCTGCAGCTTGGTACAAAAGTAAGTCCTTTGGACAACACACTTTTTTTCTCTTCATTCAGTGCTTTAACAGAGTGGTTCCAGATAGGTGGAGCACCTGTTATTGTGGGACCTGTTGTTGTTGTTATTGTACCTGTTATTGTGGCTGGTTCCTCCGTCTGAGTCTGGGACCTGGGTTGTAGTCGGGGTTCCAGTCTGGATTGCCCAGGTATTGTATTTCTCTCACCCCTGTCCACTGTTTGGTTATCCTGCCTCCCTGGGAGTTTGTGGGACTGGAAACAGACTGCCTGCCTTGCTTAGATTACTTTTGAATACTTAGTAATGCTGTACAATTATATATTTTCTATTATTACTTTTTGTTTTGTTTTGTTTTGACTTAAGACGAGTGTACGTTCGCTACTTCTACTACTATTGTCTGATCTGATTAATATACAGTGATTAACTAAAAATATATGGACTGAAAATCTTCCACACAGAGAAGTTTCTTACACTGTTTTTTTTTGGATCCATTATACTTTAGTGGGTTGTTTTGAGACTTCGGGGATAGCACAGAGTTTACTTGTAAATTATTTTTTATAAGACCTGTTGCTCCCAGTACTATTGGGACTGTCTGGGTATATTTCTTCCATATTGCCCTTGTTTCTACCTGAAAATCCTGGTATTTTATGACTTTGCATCTCTCTGTATGTAAGACAGTATAGTCACTGGGTGTAGAGATTTCAGTGATCGATGCTACTTTTGTCTTCTTTTCATGGGCTACTATATCTGGTATTCTTGCTTCTATTTTTTGAATTGTTCATAATAGGTGATCCCATGTTATATAAACTTCATCATTTTCTATAATGCCTCATGGCTCATGTTTCCAGTATTTTTCAGCTACTTCAGTATTATAATGATTCCACAATCCCCAATGCAACTGTCTTGCCACATTATTATTATGCCTTTCAGTATACAGTCCTTCTGCCATTAGTATACCACAGCCAACAACAAGATGCGTGACTGTTTCCAATTCTGCTTTACAAAACCTATGTTTGTCTGTTTCTCCCAGATGTTCAATAGACTTTGTAAGCTAGCATGTACATAGTCCACTATCTTGGGCTGCCGATATTAACCTTTCATCTTTTGGTTTACATTCACCTCTCCTTATCCATTCCTGCATTTGATCTTGATCAACATGAGGTTGTTACAAGAGTTTTCTATACTTGCAAATGTATTTATGCATTTTCCACATTTCTTGCCTTCTCATCTGAGCCTTCACCTTATAGTCTTTCTTTTATTTTTTGGCATATTCAGTTACTGCCTGAAATTTATCTACTTTTTGTTTGACTTCCATACCTACTTGATGCCAATATGCTTCTGCTAAACTAAGCAGGGAAGTCATCTTAGACTATTCTCCTCATGTTTTAAAACTTTCACTATAACTCTTATGAGGTCAGCAGATATGTATGCAGTCTTACAGTTGTAGATCTGTACATGTAATCAATTTAGAGGAGGCCCATACCTCCTTCGGAATGGGGAATATATAGTTTTGGTATTCACCGATTTTTATAAATCATTTGATGAGCATGAACCATCCTTCTTGTTTCCTGTCCAACCTATCCAACACCTTTTGAGGCCAGTCAGTCACTCCAAAACTGTATGTTAGGATAGGAAGGGCAAATTGGTTTATAGCTGGACTTTGTTCCTAGATATCAAGGCTGTTTTCAATATTAAATTAAGTCTTCTAAAATATTCCTTGCTACATTTTATTCACATTTATTCTTGTTTTATTGCTTATCCTTCATCAATTCCCAATTCCCAATCAATTCCCAAATAATTATACACTCCCTGTTGCTCAAGTTCTTTTATATCACATGCGTCCCAAACTGATGTTTTCTTGGTGCTGCAGTTTCTCCTGCTTTAAGGGTTGCTTCTGTATATTTATTAAGACAAAATGACATTTTTATATCATCTGAAAAAGTTTTGACCACTTGCAGTTGTGGTTTCAGTTCCTCATCTGATGAACTATAAAGTTTTAAGTTGTCCACAAAAAGAAGGTAAGAAGTAATTACATTTTGTTGTTTTCTGAGAGCCAAATTGTATCCATGACAGCTTAGTGGGTTAAGGGCAAGATAAAAGAGGAATGGTGCTCACCCTGGAATATTCCCCTTTGGATTTTTATCCCTGGAATAATAATTTGTTGTTTGTCATGGCTTAACTGCTAAATGATCTGCCACTCTTTCCTGGTCACTGTAATGTAATCGATCAGAATAGGGTGTATCTTATTCATTTTAAGCACTCTGTTATCCATGAAAGTGGGATACTGTCATATGTTTTTTTTTGTAGTCTATCCATGCCATACTTAGATTCTTCCCCGTTTTACAGTTCTGCATTACCTTTTGCCATGATTAAGTTTTCTTCTAAATGACTGTAAACTCTGTTGGCATCAATTCCAGTGTATAGTTTATAGGTCATCTGAAGGCAAGTTATTGGCCTATATTTTTTAGGTTAATTTTCAGGTTCACTCTTAAATAAGAGCATTGTTTTTCCTGTTGTTAACTAGGTTGGTGTCTGTTTGCATACAAATAGTTCTTACTCATGGCTAAATCTTCATGTAAAGATGTTAATACTTTTATCCAGAAATTAGGTACTGCATCTGGGTCTGGGATTTTCCAATTAGGAGCTTTTCTTATCTTTGTTTCAGTCTCTCTGGCCATTATTTCACCCATTTCATATCCTATACATTTAAACTTTATATTCCTTCTTTTACTTCTTCTATCCATTTAACATATGTATTATGCTCCACAGGATCTTATAGGTTAAAAGGTTCATAGGTGTGTACTAGGCCAATGGCCCTGGAGCCCTTACAAGCCTAGCCCATAGAACTACTCTGACATCATGCCACCCGACCTTAGTTCCCAGTGCCTATGTTGAACAAAGCCACTGGAGTGATCCCCGGGGTGAATTTTCTATTTCACATCCACTCATCAAGATTTCTCTCGAAGAGGGCCAGTGACGTGTTCTGCTTGACATGTATGGGAAGTCTATTCCTTAGCATGGGCAGTCTCTGGGTTATGAACCTGTCCCTTCAACATGTTCTCTTGATTATGGTAATGAGCTTGAGGTCTCTGGAGCATGTGGTGTGGAGGGATTGGGATTTCTTTAGGTGTAGCATTTCAAACAGAGCTGGGTCAGACATGGCTTTGTAAGTCAAGCAGAGATCACCTCTGAGTAGGCAATACGAGACAGAGTGAATCTTTATAGATATTTCTCCAAAATGTTTCTATTTCTTCCTTTTTTTTTTGGTGGTGTTTCATTTCCTTTTGCATTGTTTCCCAATTCTCTATAAAATGGATATGAAACAGAGCACGACCACCACAGGAAAAATAATAATAAAATCCAGTATTTATTAAAACAAGCGCTTTCACGTACGACCACTGCACGCTTCTTCAGGTCTCAATGCATATTACCAAACCAAGTCATTTATATATCCTGTTCAGGTACATCCAATTAACCATCAAATAAAAGAATCAAACAATTAAATAATCAAACCTCACATATTTAAAAAGAAACTCTAATGTATTGCTTAAGACTAGATAGAAAATGCCTTCAAAGCACTGGTTTCATAATATAAAATATTTGATTATGCCAGCAAAATTCATGACATCAAATACATGATATTTATACAATATAAATTAAATCACAAACAAACAAATAAAATATAAAAACATAATAAACATCCACTTAAACATACCTCAAGTTCATATAAAGAATAAACTAGATATATCAATTTAAATAAATACTATCTACAATTTAATTACGAGCTTCTAATGCAGGCTTAATGCTTATGCATTGATTCAAACCTGGCTCCCTATGGGCTCTTAGTTTAAGAATCCATGATAGTTCAATGTGTTCAAGATAATTCATATTATTACCCCCCCTAACAGTCTTGTTTACCAATTGCAAAACCCTAAATCTAATACTATGATCTACTCGATCTATAACATGTTTCGCTAAAGCGTTGCGTTCGTCTAACCTCTTCATGTCATAAACATGATTATAAATTCTGTTCTTCAATTTCCTTGTGGTAAGTCCCACGTAAAATGCAGGACATTGTGTACAAGTTGCTAAATAAATAAGATTCTCTGCATTACAATTCGCATAAAATTTTGGTCTAAAAACATAATCAAATATGGGATGTTTAAAACACTGTTCATTGACTATGTATCTACACATCTTACATTTCTTGCAACTATAAGTGCCTAATTTATTCATCCGAACTGTATTGCATTGAATATAAGTACGTTCATTACATAAAATCCTTTTTAGATTTTTGCTGTTCCCATAAGTAAACATAGGAGCAGAACCTACTATATTCAGTATCAGAGGATCAACTGTTAATACATTCCAATTTTTCTTAATAATATCTACTATTTTACTATTATCACTAGTATATCTAGTCAAGAACCTGACTTGAGCATCACATGAATGGGGCTTTTTATTACATGAGTTCACACCCCTATTCTTACATCTCACGCCATCGAGAACCATAACCTGCATCTCATCTATCATGGCGGTTTTATAGCCCCTGTCCTTAAATAACACTTTCATGGCTTTAAATTCAATCTGTTTGTCTATAGGATCCTTAGATATTCTGTTAATTCTAATGAACTGTCCCCTTACTATATTGGGAAATACAAATCTGGGATGCATGCTGGTATAGTGTAGCAATGCATTCTTCCAGCATGGTTTTCTAAACAAACCTGCAGAGATATCCCCATTCTCTTTCTTGACTATACTAATATCCAAGAAGTCCACATGAGTATATGAATAATTCAGTGTAAATTTTAAGAAATCCATAGTGGTCTCTAGATAATCAGTAAAAGCTAGAAGCTCTTCAACACTTCCCTGCCAAAAGAGTAGGATATCATCCACAAATCTTCTATACAGTATCACCTGACTATAGAACGTACTTCCAAACATGAACTCCCTTTCCCAGTGATGAACCACCAGATTTGTGTAGGAGTTCACACATGGGGTACCCATAGCAACTCCCCATTTCTGTATAAACAGTTTATCCTTAAATACAAAGATGTTATTAGTCAGCACCATCTCCAATAATGTGCAAATGAGTATTTGCTTATCAATACTGATACCTTCCCCTGAACATAAAATCTCTCATCGCTTGGACCCCATAGTCATTCGGAATAGCGGTAAAGAGATTTTTAACATCTAATGTCACTAGTAGGACTGATGAGTCAATATTGTGAAATATCATCGTAGTTAATTCAACCACCAGTTGATAACTGTCCCTAAATATAGTGGGTATCTTCCTGACCAAAGGTCCCAGCATGCTCTCAATAAAGATAGAAATTTTCTCCATCACCCAACCATTACCAGCCACTATGGGTCTCATCGGCAAGGGAAGCACGTTCTTATGTATCTTGGGAAGCCCTTTTATACTTGGTATAGTGGGAGTTTCAACTAAAAAATAATTATAAAGCTCTTGTGTTAACTGTCTACACATCAATAGGTCATATAACTCATCATGTATCTTAGCAACAACTTTTAAAAGATATTCATAATTAATTTCACTATACGTAGAATCATCTTCCAACATATTAAACATATTCAAATTATAATCGATGGTATCTAATACCACTATCCCTCCCCCCTTATCTGCAGGTTTTATCACTATGTTATCATTATTAGATAAAGTATCTAAAGATATCTGTTGTTGTTTACTCAAATTAAAATATTTGCATCTACGCTTAGTATTAAGAAAGTATGAGTAGAAATCATTTTCACATAGTCTGACAAAACAGTCTACATTATTGGGCATTACAGGAACAAAAGAGCTCTTGCGTTTAAAAGTCTGCATCGTTTTAAACTCAGTTTTACCATCATTAGGAAACATTAACTTCAAAGCAACCATACGCCCAAAAAGTCTTAAATCAATTAATAATTCACTTAAGTCACTCAACTGAGAAGGAATAAAGGAGAGCCCTTTATTCAATAGCATATAGTCATCCGCATTCAGTTCAATACTGGAAAAAGTAAAGACCAACTGATTCAGTTCTTGGTTTTCTGTTGCGTACCTTGAGGCTCTCCTGAAAACTTCCGTTTTCTGCGGCCCCTGCTGTTCGACCTCGCCCTCGATGTATCCCGGAACTTCATGGGAAAAGAAAAAAACTGTTCCAGATTCTTATTAGGAGCTTTGGGTCTAGCTCCCAACATAACATTGTCCTTAGCTTCACCTAGTGCCTGTTGATTCGGAGGGGGAGTATCAGTAACCGGTGAAGTAATTAAGTCAGACACTAACGGATGTGACGTATTTGATACACCTATTCCATTCACCTGGCTACCACCATTGTCTTGAATGTCACTTAAAGGGGTATTATTCTGTGTAGCAAAATCATTAACACGTCGATTATTTCTATTCTTACCAAAAAAGCCATTGGTATCATTATAGCTATTTGTCTCCCCATTCTGATGATTTCTTGGCCAAAGAAAGACCTGTCCCAATGAGAAATCCCTATAGTCTCATTGCAGCTTCCGATATTTAATTTGCTGAAACTTGTCACTGTATAGGGCTACTTGTGTATATATATTGTCAAGTCTTTTTTCAAACACATCTCCCTTAAAGCGGGTACATATATCTTTATTCAAAGTCTCTACTGAAAGTGAGAGCGCAGCTTCAATGGGAGTAAAGTATTCAATGAGAAGGTTCATATAACTATAGCTCAGTTCAAGATTCAACCTTTGCCACTTCTTCAATAGTTCAGGGTGGCTATCCCCATATGTCGGCATGCATAAAACCCTCATGCCGCGTGGTACTAAGTTAAAATGTAGACTCTCTTCCATATGTCTTCTTTGCCACACAAACCTCTGCAACTTGTAAAGATTATTTTCTAGTTCTCTGGTTAAATCATTAAACTCATTGAAGTTACCAATATTACCTTAATAAAAAGATGATGTAACAGGTAAAGATAACTCCAGTGAAAGTAAAGGATTATTCTGTGTTACGAAGATATCATTCCATCTCCGATTAAGACTGCTACTTTCAGGATTATAATCGAGTTCAATACCAGGTACATTCAAACAGAGCTGGGTCAGACATGGCTTTGTAAGTCAAGCAGAGATCACCTCTAAGTAGGCGATACGAGACAGAGTGAATCTTCATAGATATTTCTCCAAAATGTTTCTATTTCTTCTTTTTTTTGGTGGTGTTTCATTTCCTTTTGCATTGTTTCCCAATTCTCTATAAAACTTTTTTGGGTCATCAATAAATTGCTTATTTTGTACTTTTCTTTTACATTTATCTGCATATCTTCTAAATTTTTTTGTGTGTGTTGATAATTTTATTTTATTATTTGCAATAGTACATGATAGATACTGATCTGTTCTAATACTGCACATTGCTTTTATTGCATCTGGCTTTCTGATTATTTTTGTTAATCTGTTCCATCTTCTATACTCTTGCAACAGTGATACCTCTTGTTTTAATTGCTTTATAATTTTGTCTATTCAATACTTCCATGATGGCATTTGATTTCTCCTCTCCATTTCCCTTACTGGCCTATGATTTTGTGGTAAGGCTTTATCTGTTATTAATTTAGCTGCACAGTAATATATCATACTTACTTCTGTTATATCACAATAATTTCTATGAGCAGTCCTAGTTATTTTGTTTATTAACGTTTAACTTTTTTGGTTTCATTGACTTTCTGTAGTCTGTTTCTTTCAATGATCTTAGTATGTCTGTCCATCAGTATTAAATCAAGCAACTCTTCTCTTAGATCATTTTCTTCTAAACTGAGGCACAGTCTTTGTTGTCCATTTCTTGCGGGCATCCTACAGAAAGTTAACAGCAAAGAACAAACTGGGTAAAACGGCAACTGAACGGCTTAAAGTCCACTTAATCCACCACAACAGATTATATGATAAACCAAAACAAGATTTAATGTAAGCGCTTTCACTGGAAAAATGTTCCAGCTTCTTCAGACTACAAACAGTAAAATACTTAGAAAAAACACCTTTTAAAACAATTCAAAAAATGAACTGCCAATGTCCTGATGTCATACGCAAGCATTTAAAAATTAAAGCTACAGGGGGTTACTCCAACTTAAAACACACTAGGATGCTTAAGCAACCTCATAGCGCCATCATTAAAGAAAATAAATAATTTTTTTTTTAATTATTTTTTTAAAAATAAAAATAACGACAATACTGAATTTGTGTACTATAAATAACACCTTAAAATTATATCCTTTACATGGTCGAGATACGGCTATGTTAAGTCGCTCATAGATCTAATATACTATATTTTTATGAAGTAAACTATGATATGTGAGACCAACAGCTTGGTCTTTAAAAGAATTTTTTGAAGAACTACTAGAACAATAACAAAGGCTTTGCCAATGTATACAAACCATACCGATTTAAAGACCTCATTACAGTGTGGTGGATTAAGTGGACTTTAAGCTGTTCAGTTGCCGTTTCATCATACAGAAAGTTCCAGAGCATCTTCCTGTGCCACATTCTCTTGAGCTTCATCCTGTGTCATCGTTGCTCTTTCATATGGGAACTCACTGGCCTATCATTCCACAACATTAACTGCATCAGAGTTGCCAAAGTTTCTTGTTTCTTCTCTTGCTGTGCAACTACAACTGAACTTTTGTACTGGTTTCCTGTGGAAGGCTCCACAGTATCTTCATATCGCAACTGATTAGATGTTTCCCACTCTACTGGTTTCTCCTTAATTTGGGAATCCATTGCTCTATCCTATAGTGATGTTATCAAAATTAGATTTTCTACACTAAATCCTTCACTTTGCAAGTAATCCATAACCTTATTTTCTATTTCTTTAATTTCTCCATTACTAATCCTCTTTTTTACCTCTCCTCTTTGTTTTATTATCTTTTGTATTGTAAAATTAGTCATATCCAGATGCCTTTGCCTGTTTTCTTATTTTTTTTTATTGTAAAATATTCCATATCTGGATGCATTTGCCTGTATTTCTGTTCAAGCCTTTGGTGCTGCTGTTTTTGTATTGATTCGTTTTGCTTTCTCCTGTGCATAAATATTGCACCATATTAAATCTGTTTCTCTTTCCCATGTCCATGTTTCTTCTTCAGATGTCTCCTGCTCCTTCTGTTTTTCCTTCCTTGGGGGATTCATTGTTCATTCATGCTGTGACATAACCTTTGTTAGACTTTCTACACAAAATCCTGACTTCGCAAGTATTCCATAACTTCAGCTTCTATTTTTTAACTTCTGCTTTACTAATTTTCTGTTCTACATCCCTCTTTGTGATCTTATTTTTTGTATTGTGGAATTTTCCATATTTGGATGCCTTTGCCTGTATTTCTCTTCGAATATCTTTGGGGCTGATTTTTGTGTTGATAAATTTGGCTTTTTCATTAACATAAATATTGTTCCATGTCAGATCTCTCTTTCTTTCACATGTCCATATTTCTTTTTTATACCTTTCAAACATCTCTAGATTTTTGTTCTTTATATTTTTACATTTCCTCAGTCACTTCTTTTTCCAAACAGCCCAAGTGCAAGTATTTTTCTTTTCTCCAATTTCTCTCTTAATCTTTTTGTGTATCTTCTGTCTGGAAATTCTGGGCTTCTTGCATAACAGTAACAGTACATAATTTCTTTGTTATCCTCAATAGTCCACTGTGTCATTTTTATGGCTCTTTTTTGGCCTTGCAATTTTTGTGATTTTTGTGGACTACTACTTCCTTCTATAACAGGGAGGCCATCTTGACGAAAATGTTAGTCTGTTTCTTACATATAAAGCCTGCAGAGTTATAGCTAAAATTATCCTAATACCCAGCATATAATGTGCCCTTCTAATAATCTCAGAACATTTGGTACATAATAACCATCTCCTCCAAACCACTTCAAATAGTATATTTAAATTTTTCAGTCTTGCCCCATAACTAGTACTCCATGGTTTCAACCTCCAAAAAGCCAAATGCCAGCAAATCACTGCACAGTCTACCCCACAGCTGTCAACCCTTACCAATAAGTAAAGAAATAAACCGAGGTGTCTGTCCTTCATAAAAAGCAAACATCTTTAAAACCTCTAAGCCTTTCAGTACTCACTAAGAAGCAATGAAGACAATGCAGTTCCATTACAGCACCCCTCCCCCAAACTGGTTACATGTGAGTGGACATGGCTAGCAGGGAACAATGGAGGAGTCAGTTTCATTGGTACCATATGCCCTAGGTTTTAAGTATTATAATGTATTTTGCCTAGGCTATTATCTAGCTATCTCTGTTCTAAAGAGTGTACTCAGTGTGTTTAATGTCATCTCCATGAAGTGCAACCAGTGAATACTTTATTTATTGAAAATGTTCTTTTTCAACTCATTATAGCTAACCAGATATTTGCATTATGTATGTGTTGGTTCACACTGCATGAACTGAAGCTGAATGTTTACTTAGTCAGTACATCATTCTTCTGTATTAGACTTTGTAATAACGTTATTCAACTGTAACCTGTAAACAGAATATTATCCCACTCAGATGTTATGAACAAATGTCAAATAAACAAAATACATTTAAAATGCAGTCATTTACAGTTGTACAATAGAGACAAATGTTAACCTTGGGAAAGGTAATGGTTCTTCAATGATGGCTGTTTCCAGTCTTTCAGAAAGGGAAATGATGGAAATTTTGAAGAAAATGCTAGTCTGTGTCACTAGAGATGCAAAGGCTTCAGAAATGGCTTGATAACCAGCAAGAGCTTAAGCCTTCTTTAGAATTTTTACACAAGAAAGTCAAGATACAGTGATACAGCAACAGCAAAACCTTATTAAAACACTGATGGCTGAAGTACATTCCCTAAAAGATAACTTAGATGACCTGGAGAACAGGCAGCATAAGAGCAATTTGCTCTTGGCAGGGATCCCTAAGTCAATCACTGAATTTTACATATACAGTTTTTTCCACAACAAATTACTGCCAATGCACTGACATTTAAAATGAGAAACCGAGCATTTCCAAAAGAGTATAGAAAAGAAGTACTCCAGGGCATGTAGAATGACCAAGACAGTTATATGTGAGTTATGTTCTTTTGTGGCTAAAGACTGACATTTAAATAATGCTTACCTCCTGCATGGTAGACATGTTGATAGATTTTTGATCAGGATGCATCAAGACTTCTTCAAGTTGCTTTTTCTGAAGATATCTGCTTTTGTTCCAATCTGTAATGAATTGAAAAAGATGACAGTGAAATTGTTGGTATGCACTGCTGTACTGATGGTGGTGATTAATGGTCAAAGAAAGAGATTGAATTTATCACAAGAAATTTGGGTGGTAAACCAGGATTGTCAGGCCCTTCATGGCTCACAAGGTAGTACCCCTCAATGGGTCTCCAAAGAGGGGTAGGAATGTTAAAATATGTCATGTAGGAAGGAGGAAATGTCAAACATGGACTTCATTACAGCACTGGCATCAGAAAGAAAACACAGATGATCTTGACTGTTCTTCTATAGAGAGAAAATGTAGAAATGTCAATCTGAACAGCAATATTCTGGAAATAATTCATTGGAGGCTCAAGATTCACAGAATACTTATTTATTAGATAAGAATAGAGCTGCTAGCTTGAGTGGCATAAGCCCTAGACATCACTGACATCGGACTAGAGAGGAATGCTCAACCAGTAAGAGGGCTAACAAAGTAAGCTTGGGAACAAATAGTCATCAGGAGGGCAGGATATTCTGGAAGCACACACCAAAATCCATACAGTACATTTTAGTTTAACCAATATGCTGAGTAGGTTAGGCAGATCAAAATGAAGGAAAGACAGAAAACATTTCTCTCTACAATTTTGAGGTACTGTTCATTCTTGCTACTGTTTGTATTTTCTGTTTTTTTTTTTTTTTTTTTTTTTAAGTTATGAGAGACTATAGAGACATTAATGCCTTTCTGGACAACATTAGGAATTACTTTACGACTAAAGACTTGGATATATATATATAATAAAACTAAACTGCGACAACTAATGTAAACGAAGAACTGTACTAATAAAACAAAAAACTTCTTTCTTATAAACTAAATGAAAGACATTTGAAGGCAAAACTGATGCCAAGAGCTTTCTTTCTTAAGCACTTTCATTCTTTAATGATATCTAGAACTTCTTCAGAACTGACAAAATTTAAAAAAATGTCAGGTATAAGTAAGGTGCACAAGGTTGAGAGAGAGAGATGTAACCATGACAACAGCATATAACTTTTGAAAACACAGTGAGGAAAAAATTAACCAATCAGAAGCTACACATTTTGTACAGCTGTATGTACATTAACAAATTATTTGCAGAATATATGGCCCCTATGGGCAAGAGGATAGCATGGGTTTGACATAGGTGCTACCCCAGGTGTAAATATGCGATTCACCATCCATTGATCCAAAATGCATTTGAAGAGGGCCAGGGAAGGGCTCTGATTAACATGAATAGGAAACCTTTTCAAAAGAAGGAGCAATCTCTGACACACATATCTGTCGTTCCTGCATGTTTTGATTGAGTCACTAATTAAGTTTAGATCCTTAGACTGGATGACCCTCATGCTGTTTGACTTATGGATGTGTAACAGCTCCATCG
The DNA here is from genome assembly GCF_019279795.1 of Protopterus annectens. Classification (NCBI taxonomy): domain Eukaryota; kingdom Metazoa; phylum Chordata; order Ceratodontiformes; family Protopteridae; genus Protopterus; species Protopterus annectens. Next base: position 717,605,544 of record NC_056745.1, read on the forward strand.
GGGCTGGATTTGTGTAGGTCAGGCATGGGTCACACCTTAATAGTCAGTAGGATACAGAGTAAAGGTGTTGAGCTTTTAGTTTATCTGCGTAGGACATGTTGTTTACACCCTGTATTTTCTTTGTGAAGAACCTCTAAGGTTGCTCCAGCTGCTAGTCAAGTACATGTTAAATGGCATATTGTACTCAATTATTGGTCTAATGAGGCTGAGTACAGTGGGACTATAATTTCCTTGGATCTGAATACCATACCTTTAATTATAAGTTGTGCCACATAGAAGGACTTCCTCACCAGTGTGGATATGTGCTGGGCAAAGTTTCATGTTACTGTCTATCTGTGTACCTAGATTTCCCACCTCTAAGTCTACTGTTAGGGGTGTGCTATTGATGTAATTTGCAGGGGTATTTGACTTCCTCTGAAGAATATGATAATCCTTCATTTTGCATTTAGTTTTAGACCATCATTATGGCACCAATCATTTTCTGATCTAGGCCCTCCTGAAGGATATCTACATTGTTGAGAGTTTCAGTTATTGCCCCCAGAGTGCAGTAATTGGCAAATTTGGCATCCAGAGGCCTTCCACATTAGCCTTGACTTCAGAGAATTATATTCTAAACAGGAGTGTTCCTAGCACTGAGTCCTGTGGCACACCTCTAGTAACTGGCCTCTTGCTGGATCTGGATTCACCCACTTTAAGCACATGTATCTTGTCTGTAAGCCAATTGGCTATCCATCTGGTGACATAAGGATTTATGCCCAATTTTGTGAGTTTATTTATAATACCTGAGGGGATAAATGTGTCAAATGCCTTGGGCAGGTCAAGGAAGGTGATATGTGCTGTTTTACCCTCATCCATGAATTTAGCAACTTTCTCAAAAAAGTCTACCAAATTCATTAGGCATGACGTTCCCTTGACAATGCCGAATTGGGTCAGGCATAGTGTTTGGAAGCTTCCTATGCTATTATTTGTCAGGTCCATGATTTTTCTTTATTTGGCCTTAGATATAAGACTAGTCAAACTTATGGGTCTATAATTTCCTGGGTCAGTAGATGGCCCCCTTTTATGCAGAGGGATGACTGTTGCTGTATTCCACTTTATAAGGACAAAGCCAGTCCAGAGGCTGTGGTTAAATAGAGACCCTGATGGACCTGATAAGTCCTAATTTAAGCTATTAAGAGGCAACCTGACATATCGTCAGGCCCCATTGAAGCCCTGTTTCTAGCTTTGGAGACTGCAGGGACAACCTGTTCTTTGGTGATCATTGGCAGTGGAGTGGTGAAGGATATTTCTTGGGGAAGACCTGTTGTTGATGGGGAGGTATAAATTGTCAGCCAGCAGATTTGCTATATATTCTAGCTGAGTATAAGTGATGCCATCTTATACCAGGGGTCCACCAGGATGTATTTTTTTTGCGGTTTGACTTGGGTTTATTTTGGTCTGGTAATGCTGTTTCTATGCAGTTGTTTATACGATTGTACAGGGCTTTTGTATATGCCTCTGCAAAGGTTTCTGTGTTTTCTGGATTTGGGGGAGCTTGGAAACCAGCTATGCTATCCCTTAATAAAGAGTAATTTACCATAGAGATGTGCTTGGGGTTAGGTGAAGAGACTAGTTTTACCTTTATATCTGGACTAATCCTCTGTACTCTATTACTTTTGAAGATATGCCCCAGTTTTCTGAGTCGCTGTCATCACATATGATTTCTGAAGTTGTCTATTACACAGAAAACCACTCTGGATGACCACCATACTACTGATACCAATAATGTGAGGGAAGAGGACACATATCATGCATCTCCTTTTTCCTCATTTTTCAGATGCAAAAATAAATGGCCTTGTGTAGAAGAATTTTTCAATGTAGTTCATTAAAGTCTGCAGATTTTACACTGTCGTTTTGATAAAGTGCTTATATTTTCCAATCGTTGTCACTCTCTGATGTTTAAACGTATTTCTGGGTAATAGTCCACATTCCCACTGGAAGCAAGAGGAGTTATAAACTGCTTGTTATTCAACTTTTATGCTAATTAGCTGTCCAGATTTTTTGCTGGATGTACCTACTTTTGAAAGGCCTTTGTACCTATTTTCAATGTCTGCAGGTTGAGACGTATGTTGATAACCTTTGTTGTATCGTGTCTCTCTAAATATATGCATCAGTTGCACTATGACTAGGTTGGTAAGATATCGGTTGATGTACATGTTTATATTTTTAAGAAGCTTAAACAATGGGAAAGCATTTTAAGTCTAGCAGACTGATATTCATAGGATCATAGGAAGTTACTAGGCTATTGGCCCTGAGGCCCTTACAAGCCAAGCCAAGAGTTTAGCCCATGTATAGACAAATCAGCGCCCGATGCCCCTGTCCAGCAGGGACATGGGTGGAATCCCAGGGATGTATTTTCTATTTTCCATCCAGTTATCCAGATTGCGCTTAAAAAGGGGTAAAGAAGTAGTCTGCTTAACGTGGAGAGGGAGTCTATTCCATAGATGGGGGAGCCTCTGTAACACAAATCTGTCCCACCAGCAAGTCCTATTGATGTCATAGACCAGGTTGAGGCCACGTGTGTGGGTTACTTGAGTGGAGCTTGACTTGCAGATATGCAGCAGTCCAATCAAGGTGGGGTCCGAGATCACCTTGTATGCCAGACAGACTCTGAGGAGTCTGTATGAAACAGAGTAGAGGCATAGGGTTTTTAGCCTATCTGTGTATGGTAGATTTTTGAGGCCCTGGATTCTCCTGGTGAGGAACCTCTGTGGTCTCTCCAGCTGCTGCATGTGCTTTATGAGGTACATGCCCAGTGGGGAGTTATACCCAATAATGGGCCTTATAAGGGAAGAATACAGGGATGTTATAACCTCCTTGTCCCTGGATGAGATACCCTTACTTATGAGGTGGGCCATGTATAAAGCTTTCCGTACTATGCAAGCCACATGGTGGTCAAAAGTCAGCCTAGGTGCCCAAATCCCTTATGACTGACTGCATGCTTAGAATGTTGTTATTAATGTGATAATTTGTGGGGACATCTCTCTCCCCAAGGGGGATGATGATGCATTTTTTTGTATTCAGCTTGAGGCCATATTTCTAGCACCAGTCATTTGTTTGGGTGAGACCCCCTTGGAGGATGTCCACGTCACTAAGGGAATTGATGACAGCTCCCAACTTGCAGTCATCTGCAAACCTGGTCAGCCATAGCCCACTGGTTTTGGCTTGTACCTCAGAAAAGTATATTCCAAATAACGGAGGCCCCAAGACCTAAGACTGACGAGTACCATTGAAGGCATTTATTGGCTTCCCCTTCGATACCCTTGAAAAATAAATGGCCTCGTATGGGTGAATTTTTTGTACGACACAATGCAGCGGTAGCATTGTTGCCTCACAGCAAGAGGTTCTCCTGTTTGATTCATGGCTTGGGTTGGGAGTGCCTTCTGTGTGGAGTCTGCATGTCCTCCCCGCGGTCGAGTGGGCGTTCGAAAGACATGCGTTGAATGGGCGTGCCTTCGTTGAAGGTTGGGGGTCGGGCTGGCAACTCAACACCATAAAAAACAACTGCCAGTCATTAGCAGACCTGAGTTCCGCTGTGGCGACCCCTAACTGGGAAAAGCCGAAAGACAAACAACAACAGCTTAATTATAAGTCTACAGATTTTACACTGTCAGTTTGATAATGTGCTATTTTTCCATCACTGCTGTCAATCTCTGATGTCTAGGTATTTCTGAATAGTATCCCACACTCCTTACTCACAACACTTTCCCAACTTTATTTTTATTGACAGCTCCACACATTCAGCTGTATGATACTGAAGTAGATGATGACTGTTTTCTAGAGGAATTCATGTCAGTGTGAATTCTAAGTACAGTTAGCAGTGATTCCTTCATCACCTCCATCTGCAAAAACCTTGTGTTCAGTGGGGCTGAATCATGTTGAGTTTGACTCAGAAAGTTTGAGTCTTCATTGAGTGAAATATTAGCACTTCATATGGGACATGCATTTATTTTCATTTATTGACACCACTTTACCAAAGCATAAACATTAATCACATTTGGCAAATGTACTGTATTCCCTGGTGTATGTGCTGTGTGGAGTACAATGGCTCTGTTTATCAAAAGGAAACATTCATGATGATGTGAGTGACCAAGAGGCAATTAATTATTTAGATTTGTTTATATTTGTTTCTTGGCTTTTTCACTGCATCAAGTAGCAGCAAAAGCTTTCCAAGGTTTGTGTTAATACTCTGCGGCTTCCCTATTCAGTGCAAATGTCATTCTGCAACAGTTCAAAGAGCTGAAGTGGAGTGAAGAAAACAGCAGACAGAGGCATAGACATTCACACTGTCTTGCACCCATCTGAAATATCAGCTTCATTGAACACTCATTGATTGCAGATGGTTACATGCTGTGTCATAACACAGAAAGAAATGCATTCCCTGCTGTGCTTTCTATTCAGCAGGGCAAAACAGCCCTCCTCACATTGGAGAGCTTGATAATAAAAAGAATGGAAATTTCCTCCAGGTATATAGCATGCACTTTATCTTAAAATAAATGGAAAATAATCGTGCTATGTTTGTTTATGAATGTGCTGTGTTGGGAAGGAAAACATAAAATAACATAGGTAGCTTGATTGTGTGGGGGAAGGAATGGAAAAGTACTTCACACTTTATGGTTTTCTTGCATTGTACTGTACTGAACTTCCTCTGACCTCTTTTTGGTATGCATGTGAATGTTTTTCATTACCAGCAATTTATCAGAGCTGTAGGAAATCTTTGATTTCTAAAAGGAGAAACCCTTTGCCACTTTGTCTTGCAGAAACTGTGGTTTAAAAAATAGAAATAAAAAATAGAAAAAAAATAGTATTTCTTGTGCCTATGTACCTGTTTAGCTACCTGCCAGAGTTTCTGCTGGCTCTCTGTTTAGCTACTGGCATCAGTGAAATGAACGGGGTCATAAATATTGATATTTTTTTCCAGACGATGTTTATTCATATCAGGAGTGTCCAGAAGTAGCTAGTACACCTTTCACTCATCTCCAGAGAGAACATGTTATTGTTCCTTAAAAAAATTGGTACATTTTTCCCACACACACACACACACACACACACACACACACACACACACACACACACACACACACACACATTATTTGTCATTACCTAGTAATATAACAAACAAGGTACATGGCTTGGTTTATTTCTAGGTCTTTCTTCACTTGCATTGTTTTTAACATAAAAGTAAGAGCAATGTGGCCGAAAGGTTAGAGGAAGAGCTGTGAATGAATAGTGTTCTGCAGCTCTGAGATATGTTATTAGAACCTCTGCATGCTTATTTATGCATGGATCTGAGTAAGGCCTATAAACACACAAAGCTTCTGAGGCTCCAGTGAAAGTTAACCCTTGTTAACTGCTTGATAGAATTTCAAAAGAAAAAAAAAACACAAAATGATCATTTGAGATGCATACTTTAGTAGCTTTGCAGTGCCTTTTTAGGAGGTGCTATAGGCCCACAAATCTTGAACTGTAATGTTTTGAAGTACACAAACATTATAGCACTACCAAAGAAGTCACCGCCTGCTAGCCAAAATGACTATTGTCCCGTAACTCTCACTTCCACTGTAATAAAATGCTTTGAGAGACTGGTCAAAGATGTAATAACACAAACTACATGCAGACTTTGATCCACTCCAGTTTGCATACAGACCCAATCGCTCCACAGGAGATGCTATTTCTTTGGCACTCCACTTACCGTGGGACTACCTGGAGAACAAGAATAGCTATGTGAGGCTACTTGACTTCAGTTCAGCTTTCAATGCAGTCATCCTGCAAAATCTGATCAGAAAGCTGATTCAACTGGGCATCAGTACTTCACTATGCAACTGGATTCTAGACTTTCTTATAGACAGACCCCAGAAAGTGTGCATATGCAAGAATACATTGGAGAGCATCACCCTGAACACTGGAGTCTCACAGGGATGTGTCCTAAGCCCCCTGCTTTTCATCATACTAACTCACGACTGTACTGCCAACCACAGCTCAAACCATATAATCAAATTTGCAGTTGACACGGCAGTTGTGGGTCTCATCAGGAATGATGACGAGACAGCCTACAGAGAGATGGTGAATCAGTTCATAAGTTGGTGTTATAAGATCAGAGAATCATAGGAGGTTACTTTTCTAATGGCCCTGTGGACCTTACAATTCTAGCCAAGAGTTTATCTAAAAATAAAAACCTCAGTTAGCACCTGTTGCCCATGTCAATGAAGGACAAAGGTGGAAACCCCTGGGACAAATTTATGGTTTTCCATCCACTCATCAAGGTTGCACTTGAAGAGGGTCAGCGAGGTACTCTGACATGCATGGGAAGTCTATTCCAGAGACGGGGCAGCATCTGGGAGACAAACCTGTCTCTCCAGCAGATTTTGTTGAAGTTGCATGTTAGTTTTAGGCCTATCAATCAGGTAATGCACGAGCAGTTAGACTTGTGGTTATGGAGCATCTGTAGTAGGGCAGGGTCCGATATTGCCTTGTAGGCAAGACACAGATTGCATCTGAGCAATCTGTATGATAACGAGTGATAGTGATTTGAGCCTGTCCGCATAGGACAGGTGTTGGAGGCCATGGATTGTCTTTGTGAGGTATTTCTGTGGCTTTTCCAGTTGGTGCAGGTGTTTGGAGAGGTACATACCAAATGGGGCATTATACTCAATTATAGGTCTAAAAAGGGAGGAGTACAGAGAGGTAATAACCTCCTTTTTTCTGGATGCAATCCCCTTACTTAACAGATGAACCAAGTAAGGGGCTTCTTTGACCAGTGCTGGCACATGATGGTCGAATGTGAGATTGTTGTCAACCTGATTACCGAGGTCTCTCACCACAGGTTGTATGCTTAGGGGGTTGCCGTTGATGTAGTAATCAGTAGGGGCCATGTTTTTGTTGAGTGGTATGATAATACATTTTTTTGCATTTAACTTAAGGCCATTACTTTGGCACCAGTTATTTCTAGCTGTGAGACCCTCTTGCAGTATGTTAACATCATTTGGGGAGTTAATGACAGCTCCCAACTTACAGTCGTCTGCAAACTTGGTCAGCCACAGGCCCTTTGTCTTTGCCTGGACCGCTGCAAAGTAGATGCCAAACACTAGGAGTCCAAGGACAGATCCCTGGAGAATACCACTAGTGACAGGTCTGCTGGTGACAGGTCTGCTGTTGGAAGTGGTGGCACCTATTTTGATCTTGTGGGTCCTATCTGTGAGCCAGTTAGCCACCCATCTGAAGAGATAGGGATTCACACCAAGTTGTGTTAGCTTTTCAATGATGCCCAAGTGGGGGATTGTGTCAAAGGCCTTGGCCAGGTCAAGGTGAGTTGTATATACTGACTTTCCCTCATCCAGGACCTTGGTGACAGTCTTAAAGTAGTCAACTAAGTTAAATAGACAAGATCTGCCCCTGACAAATTCAAATTGGGTGGGGTCAAGTGCTTGGAGATTGCTTATGTAATTGTTTATGAGATCCATAATAATACGCTCCATGGCTTTACAGATCAGACTTATCAAGCTAATGGGGCAAGATAGCTTCTCAGGTCAGTAGTGGCACCACCTTTGTGCAAGGGGATGACAATGGTGGTTCTCCACTCTGTTGAAATGAACCCTATAATTAGGCTATGGTTGAATAGGGTGCTCAATGGCAAAGCTAGTTCTTGATGCAGATGGTGCAGAATACAGCCTGGGATATTATCAGGTCCCATGGAAGCTGTGTTCTTTGCCTTTAATAGGGCTTTTAACACTTGATCTATGCAGATGTGAAGTGTGTGACAAGTATCGGGGATGTCGACTGGGTCTTTGGAGGGTGATAAGGGGGTGAGGTTTGCACTGAACCTATCAGCTAGCAGGTTGGCTAAGTCAGCAGTAAAAAATTATATGATGTCTTCTGTTGTTTTTTGCTGTTACGTGCATTTACATGCATGCATACCAAAGTATATTTAACTATTTATTGTGCTCAACTAGTCTTATTACTGTATTGTACTAAGTACAGTAAATACACAGACAACCCCTTCAGTTAATACAGCTTTACTGTTACATTCTCCTTTTGGATCTACAAGCATGCAATATAAATGCTGTCAGCTCTCTATGGCAAATTCCCAAAGCTTGTTTATACACACGCATATTTATACCAAAAAGTCTGATATTTTTTCTCAAAGTCTGTTATATAACAGTTCTTTTTTGTATAACAGTTTTCCTTTGTTCCCTTGTCCTTGGTTCTTTGTAGTTTGATGATCCATGGAAACTCAGTCTCGCATTATCTGAAACGTGGTGTTCCAGCACTGTCTGAAACTTGTTACATCTCTTTACTTCGTTGATGTCCTTTCAGCTGCCATCTGTCCAGTTATTTTTACAGACTTTGTTTCTCAATAACATGCTCCTTTACATGGATGCCAATATCTAATTAAGCTATGTCAGCACACTTACTACTTCTTATTTTTCAGCATTATATACTATTCCTAAATTAACCCTTTATATTTCATATCATTCCTACAGCTTTATATTCATAGGTTCATAGATTCATAGGTAGGTACTAGGCTATCGGTCCTAGGGCCCATACAAGCCTAGCCAAAAAATGTACTCTGGCTTTCGCCACCCAAGAAATTTATTTTCCTGTGCCCCTGTCGAGCATAGCCACAGAAGTGATTCCCGGGGTGAATTTCCCATTTCCATCCAATCAGCAAGATTTTTCTTGAAGAGTGCTAATGAGGAGCTCTGTTTGACATAGATAGGTAGTCTGTTCCAGATTATGGGAAGTCTCTGGGACAGGAATCTATCCCTCCAGCATGTTCTGTTTATTGTGGTGACAAGGTTTAGGTCCCTAGAGTATGTAGCTCGGAGGGATTGGGATTTCTTTAAGTGGAGCATCTCCAGCAGCTCTGGGTTTGACATAGCTTTGTATGTTAGGCAGAGATCGCCCCTGAGTAGGCGATATGCGATGAAGTAAAGCTGTAGTTTTTTGAGACAGTCTGCATAGGGCATCTGTTTGAGGCCAGTAATCCTCTTTGTGAGGTATTTCTGTGGTCTTTCCAGTTGTTGTAGATGTCTTGTGAGGTACATACCAAAAGGGGCATTGTACTCTATAATGGGTCTAATGAGTGATGAGTAGAGGGGAACAATGACCTCTTTTTTTCTGGATGAAAATCCTTTTGTGATGAGATGAGCCACGTAGAAGGATTTCCTGACCACTGTGGTGATGTGATTATCAAAGGAGAGACTACTGTCCACCTGTGTCCCAAGGTCTCTTATCACATTTTTGGCATTAAGTAGACTACCAGCTATGTGGTAGTTCATGGGTACAGAGTTTTTGCCAAAGGGGATGACAATACACTTTTTGGCATTGAGCTTCAGGCCATGGCTTTGACACCAGGTATCTGTCTCAGTGAGGCCCTTTTGTAGTTTGTCCACATCATTAGGAGTTTTGATTATGGTCCCTAGTTTGCAGTCATCTGCAAGCTTTGTTAGCCAAAGACCTTCTGTGTTGGCCTGCACTTCAAAGAAGTAGATACCAAAAAGGAGAGGACCCAGGACTGAACCCTGTGGTACTCCACTTGTCACTGGTCTGATGTCGGATTTGGAATCCGCTACTTTCACAGTGTGGGTTCTGTCCATGAGCCAGTTGGCAACCCGTCTTGTGACATAGGGATTTATACCTAGTTTAGTGAGCTTATCTATAATTCCAGAGTGGGGGATGGTGTTGAAAGCCTTGGGAAGATCTAGATAAGCTTTGTGAATCATTTTACCCTCATCTATGGCTTTGGTGACTGCTTCAAAGAAGTCAATCAGGTTTAGGCGACATGATCTGCCTTTTACAAATCCAAACTGGGTAGGGTCCAGAGTTTGGAGATTACCAATGTCTTTGTTTATGAGTTCCACAATGATACGTTCCATGGCCTTGCAGACCAGGCTCGTCAGGCTAATGAGGTGGTAGTTCCCGGGGTCCGTCATGGTTCCCCCTTTGTGGAGTGGGATAACCATCACAGTGCGCCATTCAGTGGGTACAAAGCCTGAGGTGAGGCAATGATTGAACATGGTACTTAGGTAGGGTGCCAGTTCATTCTGTACTTCGTGTAGAATGCAGCCTGGGATATTGTCAGGTCCCATGGATGCTGTGTTCTTGGCTTTGGAGAGTGCGTTTTTTACCAGTGCAGCCATCATTATAGGAACTTTGCATTCTTCTGGTATAGAGATGGGCCCTCTAGGGGGTGAGAGGGGGTTAAAGTTAGCACTGAACCTATTTGCTAGGATGTTGGCAATATCAGTTGGTTCTGTATATTTAGTGCCATTGTGCTGTAACTCAGAGTAGATCTGAGTGTTCCCATTTAGATTCTTGACATAGCTATAGAATGCTTTGTGGTTGCCTTTAGAGTCAGTGGCAATTTTGTTTTCGTATCTAGCTTTGGAGGATTTTATGAGAGATCTCAGCTTCTTACTGAGGTTGACCAGGGAGTTTCTCCAGTCATGGGATTTTACTCTTTTTTGCAACAGTTTCTTTCTTCTGTTGTAGAGTTTGTTTATGGCAGAGGACCACCAGATTGGCTTCCTTTTTTTGGAGGATAACATCTTGGTTCTGTTAGGGATAGCATGATCCATGCACTCGTGTAAGTGCTTATAAAGTGCATTTGTATAGGATTCGGCAGTCATACCTCTATTGTCCGTCTGCATGGTTGTCATGAAGTTTGCCACTTCTGTCTTAAGAAGTGTGAAGTTGGCTTTGGAAAGGTTTTTTATGATAGTTTCCCTAATTGGGGCTGGGGGTGAGATGTGGATATCTAGGCTGATTAGCTTGTGGTCGGATCTGACCAACAAGGAATTGACCTCTGGTGTGGAACACCGGTTTCCCATGTTGGTAATGACCAGGTCTAGGATATTGCTGCCCCTGGTGGGGGTGTGAATAAGTTGATTCAAGGCGTTGGAATTTATGAAGTCTAGAAAACGTTGAGCAAAAGAGTTGATACATGAGTAGTTTTACCAGTTAATGGTGGGGTAGTTGAAATCGCCCATTATTTGGGTGTTGGGTTGTACCCTAATACTTTCCAGTGTATCAAGAAATGAGGAGTGTGAATCCTGGGGCATGGTGGGGGGTCTGTAGCAAGCTACAATTTGAATTGCGGTCTTGCCCAGAGTTAGTTGCACTTGGATAATCTCAGATGCATTATGCTGTGCAACTAGCCTGGAGGTGTGGATATCCTTAATGAATATGGACACGCCTCCACCTTTAGTGCTTCTTTCTGGGTTAGGTGGCCGAAAGGTGTGGTATGAATTGAAGCCTGGTAATGCAGGGGTGCCCTCTGGAGCTTTAAACCAGGTCTCTGTCACTGCACAGATGTCAATGTTCTCCATTTTAAGGAGTGCCTCAAGTGAGTGCATTTTGAGGTTTAGACTTCTAGCATTGAGTAGCATTACCCTCAAATTTTTCTTGCTTGTACCTGTTATGGTGGTGAATTTGTCATTTGAACTTTGCCTAAAAAAGGCACTATAGGGGTGGCAAGAGCCTTAGCCAGTATCCGGAATCCTAAGGGCGACAGGTGCAGGCCATCTCTGGCAAAGCATCTTGGACTGTCTATCATGTCGTCCCAGGCAGACAGATACTGGATCCCCTTAGAATGACACCAGAAGCTTAGCCAATTGTTGAAGTCAATCATTCAAGCTAACAATCATGCTAGTGAAAAGACAATGAACTATTATTCTTTCAGTTCACCGTTATTTTATTATTTTGAGGAACAGACTAAACTTTAGTTAAAGAAAAGACTGCATTTGTTTCATCAACATTGCTATTTACGGTATTTACCATGATTTGCTGAGTTATTGCAACTCGTAACCTGCAGCATATTAAGCAATTTCAAGCTGCCATTATTATTATGACCCCTGAAACTATCAACACAGGATGTATTAACATTTAGCAACTTGGTCCCAGATGATGACCATCCTTTGAATATGTCTCACCAAATATGGACAGTGTCAGCTTCTGTTTTTGTCTTTTACTATTAACACCAGTTTATTTGAAACCACACATACAAACTGTGGTGCCACTTTAACAAACCTTTTGAAATTTGAAGGCAATATTATACAATATTTTGTTCAATTTACAAATTTAGATACATTAATACTAAATTGTAATCTGTCTATCAAAGATGCTTGTAATGACTTACTTCCCTTGTGGTTGTAAATGTACAATCTGTGATATATCTTGTTTTACTAGTTTTCATACCAAGCTCTTTAAAATCTGCATTTGGTATTTTTAAAACTTGGAAATGTAATATTAAAGTGCAATGTTGTTTTTTAGTATTGTTGCCCTATCATAGTACAAGTGGATGGTATTTTTACCATTTGATCTGTATGAAGTATTGGCCTGTTACCCAAAATGGTATTTTTTTCCTTGTCAGAACTGTTACATTTTTGAGGGTAATGTACAGCATCTAATAGAGATAGAGCTGTGTATTGAAATATTCTTTGATTTTTTCATCTAATTTTATGTTTGCCTGACCTTGTTCCGTTAACCATGCTGTTATATTTGTGTTAAATGTTATCCTCCCAAACGTGCATGCTGTATGCTTTTTACAACTCAAATTGTCGTGTTCTATTTTGTGTAGCATTTTCCTAACTTAATTTTATTTTTGAAATAGTGTAATTCCCTCTGTTTTGATGTTTAATATGATGCAAATGAAATGCAGATGTCTGTGTTGAATGCTGCGTGCTTTGACTCACAGCTGCATTTTTATCTGTAGTCCTTGAAGCTTGTTCCAGACACTGAACATTCAGCTTGTCTCAAGCTATACCAGAATATATGTATGCTAGCAAACAGAAATACATGTATTTAACTAACTAGATTATTTCTATATATATTATAGCAACAAATGTGTATATGCATTTAACTAGCAAATAGATGTGCACATGCATTTATACATTTTTAAACATATCCATCACTGTCTAAATTCCCCGTTTTATTTTAAATCCAAAACTGTCTATATTAGTAGGTACTTTTTAGTCATGTTATATTGCTATTAACTAGAAACAGATTGAGAAACAAAACCTTTAGTTTTCTTTTATATTGTCAACACAATAATGACACCCATTACTATTAGAACTGGATGAATCTGACTTAATACAGTGATGGCCTATACAGTAATTTATTGACAATGCTTGAGGATTTTATTGCAAAGGCATTGCAGTCTTGTTTTTTTGAAAAAAAAAACACGTTACAAATGTCAAGCTTTGACTTGTTACTCTATTTACATAGATAAACCATTTACTATATAATGTACAGAATACACTTGCTTGTACAGATTGTTTTTGCATTTGTATATACATAGCTGTAATGTACACTTAGTCCAATTTTCAAACCTAGCATTAAACTGAAGCCTGCTAATTACATTACTTAAAAAATTAAAATGTATTTTTGGTATTACCACTTTGCACTTTTGAGTCCCTTTTTCAGTACTGTTTACACAGTTAGTGTAAAATTGAAAGGATGCCCGTCCCCCTGTAATATACATCATTTTATTGCAGTATTTTTTATTTATTTTATGCTGTGAGAATTGAATGTATGCTTGCCCTGTGGCTGTTACCTAGACTGTGACACTTTGGTCTTAGATATATGCTCATTTTTTTGGCTATTTTTAAAAACAGAAAATATTTTTATAAAGCTTTTGCTGTTGCCTATACTGTCAAAGTTGTAGCAGGAATTGCTTTTACCCATTTTGAAAAGACGTTTACTGTTACTACTACCTATTTATACCCTCCCTTTTTGTAAAGGGACCTGCATAATTTATTTTAACTGCATACCATAGCCCATGTACTGACAGTACTTGGTGTAGTATTTACTTGCAAACAGATTATTAATGAAATGTATGCAAAATTGTGACGTCTTATTACAATTACTTTGTAGAATTTTGTGCTTTTTGCTTAATGCTGTACATGAATACTTGACAATTATGTTTTAGAAAAACATAAGCCATTTGGCCTGGCAACCAGTCTTGTTTCCTTGACCTTATAAATTTCAGTACCAGTAACATTTTATGTTATGCAACATTCCTTGTAACTACCCATTCCAGCCTGGAAAGATTTGAGCTCACATACGTTTTTCTTTTTGCGCATTCCTGACTCTTAACCCATAACTCCTTCAGCACTTACTCGTACCTTCAGTCATTCATTAATATACTTGCAACTTGATATTAGAATGCAGTTGTAATAAACATTAACTTGCCTAACTATGCATAATATTGCTTTTGAATACTGTTTTTGCTGGAGTCTTTGCTATTTTTTTATGCTATCATACAATTACAAAATATTGAAAGAAACAAAAGAGTTATTGACTTAACTAACTCATGCTTAAAACAGATATATTTACATGATTTATATTCCCTAGAACTGTTTTGTTATTTGAAATGGTTTGAAAATCACCATTTAAGTGCCTTGCTTTATCTGAATGAAAGTTTGTGCTGTGCACACAATCATTTTCGAAAGGTAGAATAGTACATCGTAAATTATTTTTTATCAGCACAGTTAACTGCTGTTGCTTTAACTCTTTACTAACCAGATTATCTTTGTCAGTATTCTGTTCTGCTGACTTTAAAGCTCTTATGCACTTCTGAAAAAGTGTTTGCATATGTTGTCTGAACGTTTTGAACGCACTCTGACTGTATCTTAGAAGTTTATTAAATCTTTTTGTCAGTTCACCATGAACCTCGTCTCTGTTTTTATCTGTTTTGTAATGTGCAGTGGTTTTATGCCACTTTTGTCTAGCAAGATGTACAGAAGATTCTGTAAATAACTGACTTGACTGATATTGTAACTCTGAAATTAACATTTCACATGTGGTGACATGACATAATGCATTTGTTTGTTTATCATTAGTTTTATGACAGTGCACACAGAAAGCAGTTTGATATAACTTGCACAATAAACGTTTACTGTCATACAAATGATGTTGCTGTTTAAGATACCAGTCAAACGTACATAAAGCATTGACATGAAATTTACCTAGTAAATTTTACCAGTTTCTGTGTAGAAGGTGGCCAAATCTTCCGTCGGGAAGACGTAGAAAGTCCCTTGTTGATTCTCCCAAAAGGTGGTCAAACACAGCTGGCAGATTCAGCTGTATGAATGTATAGAACATGTGGAACTTGCAGAGATGCACTGTTCTGCTACCGGATACTGTGCAGAAGACAGAGGCAAACGATTGCACTGGAACTGAACGTACTAACTGAATAAAATAAAAAAGAAGCTGTAGTTGTCACAATAAGAAACCATTCAGTCCGTCAACTGTGGCTCGCCATTGAAGAATTATATGACGCCCTCTCTTGGTTTTTGCTGTTACTTGCATTTACATGCATGCATACCAAAGTATATTTAACTATTTATTGTGATCAGCTAGTCTTATTACTGTATTGTACTTAGTACAATAAATACGCAGACAACTGCTTCAGTTAATATGCTTTACTCTTACATTCTCCGTTCGGTTCTACAAGCATGCAACACAAATGCTGTCAGTGCTCTATGGCAAATTCCCAAAGCTTGTTTATACACACTCATATTTATACCAAAAAGTCTGATATTTTTTCTCAAAGTCTGATGTATAACAGTTCTTTTTTTGTATAACAGTTTTCCTTTGTTCCCTTGTCCTTGGTTCTTTGTAGTTTGATGATCCATGGAAACTGTCTTGCACTATCTGAAACTTGTTACATCTCTTTACTTCATTGATGTCCTTTCAGCTGCCATCTGTCCAGTTATTTTTACAGATGTTGTTTCTCAATAACATACTGCTTTACATGGCTGCCAATATCTAATTAAGCTATGCCAGCACACTTACTACTTCTTATTTTTCAGCATTTTATACTATTCCTAAATTAACCCTTTATATTTCATATAATTCTTGCAGCTTTTTATTCAAGCTAATAATCATGCTAGTGAAAAGACAGTGAACTATTATTCTTTCAAGCAGGATCAGTGTAAGTGGTACCATTAAGTACTAATTTGGAACAAATTATAGCAATATTCTTGCACTAAATGTCAAAACCAAAGAAATAATTGTGGACTACAGCAAGAGCAACAGAGAGCACTGTCCACGCGTAATCAATGAAGAAACAGTTGAGAAAGTAAAAAGCACAACATTTCTGAGGGTGCATATTGCAGAAGACGTGTCGTGGTCATCCAACACAAATGCCATCATTAAGCAGGTGCACCAATGATTTCACTTCTTGCAATGGTTGAGTAGAGCAAACCTACCATCAACAGCTCTCACAACCTTCTACAGGGGCACCATCAAAAGTATACTGGCAAACAGCTTTACAGTATGGTGTGGAAGCTGCTCTGCTTCCATGCACCAGTTCCTCCAGAGGGTAGTGAAAGAAGCTGAAAAGATTATCAGGAACTCCCTCCTCTCCATACAAGACCTGCACATGTCCAGGTATCTCAGCAGGCAAGGAAAATAACCAGGGATAGCACTCATCCTGCTTACAAGCTGTTCTCACATTTAACATCAGGAAGGCGCTTTCGATGCATATGCTACAACACCTTGAGATTCAGAAACAGCTTCTTTCCACTAGCCATCAGGTTACTGAACTCTAGGAACAGAACTCTTCACACTGGACATTAAGGCAGTAATCCAACAATACTGAAAAGTCTCTATAGTGCAGTATGTAACAAGGTCTTACCCGCACCCAGACAGCAAAGTCAGCAGTAATCAAACTGAACTGTCTTACTGTGCAGTATAAATGTAGGCTTTATATCAATCACCTAAGTGCAATTTTTCCCGTGAAAATAAGCTAATAACCTGGTAATGAGTGACAATCTGTTAAATCAGTGCAATAGCACAAGTACTTATTATTGTTGCATTTGTCATCTGTGTCTATAGAAGTTTGTGTATTATCGTCATGTTAAATGTAGTCTATGTACTGTATGCACATTGAGATCGAAGAAACGTAATTTCACTTGGTTCACACTTGTATGAATCGAAGTGACAATAAAGTTTACTTTGACTTTGACTTTCTATACTTTTTATCAGCTTACTTCCTGCTTCCTGTACTCAAGTTGTCTAGAAAATGTTTCCATAACTGAACAATACTGTCCTTAGCAGAATAGGTCACAGATAATAATCTTTGCCAAACTTTCCTCCTTAAATAAGTCAAGAAACAGTGTTTGTTTATAGCATATTGTAACAAAAATATTTTGCACAGATAACCCTTTGCTGTCATCTCTGTTTTTTCCTTATGATTTTTACCTAAGTTTTTTTGTACATGCGCCACAGTGATTGTCAAACTTGCTATGCTCACAAAATGATTGCCAGCCTAAATCCACTTGTTACTTTAATGTGTAAGCAAACTTTATAAAAGGCATCTTATATTCCACACACAGCATTAGCCTCAACACAACTATAGCTGTTTTACAAGCCAAAGTTACATTTTTCATATATGGTCCAATACCATGATACTGAAGCCATTTTCATAGATTTAAAGTAAACCTTTTTCATATTGATCAGTCAATTTTCATCTCCCATATGGGCCTTTCATTAGAACCCAAACATTTAGTAGGCTAGTACAGTTCCTCTCTGGAAATAGTACATTGTGTTGTACCTTCCTTAACACATATGACTCTCAGAGTTCAACACTTGGACCCAGCTTTTTCTCATTATTTATTAACAATCCTACCACAGCCTTCTACGGTTGCATATAATTTTCTATGTGGATATTTACTACTGTAACAAAAACAATGTCTTTCAGCTTTTCCCTGTTAGGGGTTGCCACAGCAGATCACAGGTCTGCAGATTGATTGGCAGTGGTGTTTTACTGTGTCGAGTTGCCAGCCCAGCACCCAGCCTTCACAGAAGGCACACACATACACACATGCACCTACCTGTATGCCTTTAAAACTCACTCGATTACAGGAAAGACATGCAGACTCCACACAGAAGGAGCTCTAGCCGAGACTTGAACTGGAGAACCTCTTGCTGTGAGGTGACAACACTAACTGCTGCACAACCGTGCCCGATATAGATGTTTACTACTGTAACAAAGTTGTGAAAAACTTCAAAAAAAATGAGCAAACTGTCGACTTAATGTAATGTCCTCTTAAACTGATTTCTGGGTAACTGCTACCTTGTTGATTCTAAAAAAATATATACTGTGTTTCTGACTCTAGGAATATAGCTATAAGGCACATTAACTCACATACAGCCATCCTTCAGACTCTTCTTTCTACTTTTACAATTCGAATCTATAGAAACAAAGGTGCTAATTTAGCTTAAACAGTGGAAGACATATTAGACTCAATAACTGAACAGTTGCACCCATGTAATTAGTAAGTATTTTAATTCTGAAGTCTGAATATGTACTCTCATCACTTTATGCTATTCACAAAACACAAGGAGACTTCAACCAACCCTAAATATGATCTGCCATTTCATTTTCCTTTGTGATAACATGCAACTGTTTCTGTTAATGAAGTTTATTAATCTTCCAGTAATTGAAAGGGCAAAATTTCTTTTTCTGCTTTGACCCACCTCACTCTAGTAAGATCATCTATGTTCATCACTATTATTTTCTCAGAGAGCACAAATATTGAGATCTGAGATTACAGCTGCCCCACCTAATTCTCTGTACTACAGCAAAATAACACTAGCAGTTCAAAACTGTCTTTTTCCAGATACAAAAAATCTTTGACTTCCACTTCCTAGTTGTAAAAAATCAGATTTCACAATCACTTCAATCGCACAATATCAAGAAAACATCAGAACATTCATGGATAACCATTGTCTCTCTCTTTGCGCACTGAAACACACTTCACCTAAATTATAAAATGTATATAATTCAGTATTTAATCAAAGAATCAAGCATAACATCATCTACTGATCAACTTTACCTTGAATAGTAAAGAGAGATGTATCTTCTCTATGCTCTAGGGAATCATTCTTTACTCTAAATAATATCTTAGTGTCTTTAAAGTTCGTTTGTAACTCACTTTACAAAGATTGTTACATATGATATACACATTATTTGATGAAACTGGCATTTATTCTTTCAGTTGAAAGTGTTATTACTTTGCTGCTCAGAAATGAGTTATATCATTGTATCACTGCACCATACAATAATGTTCCATATCTATGCTAGTGGCATACATTTTGGCCCTTTTGGCCAGAATGACCATCTGCAGGCAGTCAGTGCCTCTACTACATCCCAAACTCTCTTTATACAACCAGCTTACCCCTTGAACTGGAGACACCATCCTGCATGCTCAACTGATGGATCACTGTGCTGTCTTTAGGGGGGGAGGGTTAAGGACTCTGAAGTGCCCTGACCCTGTTATATCAACTCCTAATTGCTGGGATTTTTTGTTTGCCCTAAACATCCTTAAGGGTGGGGGTGTGCAGCGATATAATCACATGCCTGTGAGTGTTCCTGCTCATGCTGCATTGATGTCTGCCATCCCCTTTGTATACTCACCCCATACCAGACACTGTACTTCCTCTCCAGCCTCTGCTGAAGAGCAGCAGTTTTCTGACACAGAAAAACTTACACCCTCCTTTTGAGACCAGTGAGCTGGCCACCTGCTGTTCAAGCCTAGCCCCTAGCCAGCCCTTCAGCTTCCCAGGTGGCTAGCTGATCTGGGTTACCATTGCATGTAGATGTCCTGCCTCTGTGCCCGTAGGCTGACTTTTAGTATACACCATTTAGTTTTTGCAACACTCAACTATATTTCTGTAATATATGCCTGCTGAGAGCCTGTGTAATAGCTGAAAATGGTCCTTGTTCCCAGCTTACAAATTCAATCAACAAAAAAAAGCAAATAGGTGAATGAGTAGATAGAAATATCAGTGCACAAATGTATATCTGTATGTAGTGTCTTTGTGTGCATGTGCAAATCCAAAAAGTGTAAAACAGATAAAGTTTGTTCCAATGGGAGGCAAGAAAAGAGCTGAAGAGATACTGTCCAATAGATTTATTAGGTTTATAAATTTGAAGTAGATGTTGATCAGAATTTCTGAGAGATTGAGGGGGGGTGTAAAGAGAGATAAGTGTTGAGAGACTTGGGCAGTTGTTGGGTTTATTCAGTATGGAATGAATAACTCAAAGTTGAGAAAATAAGAGTTGGTTAGGAAACTCTAACCAGTTAAATGACTTCAGAGCTAGACAAGGATGAGATTTGAAAGAGTGGTTAGAAGCAAATCTGGCTACTTTATTATAGGTAGATTCTAATTTGGAAAGGAGAGAAGACTGAAGATTAGTTAGGATTTGTGAGCCATAAAAGTGATTAGGAAGAAGGAAGGCATGGGTGAATGAGATTCTAGTGTCAAAGGTGAGGAACCTTTTATTTCTATACAATAAACCAAGCTTTTGGTGAGTTTTCTTAATACAGTGATGTAAATGTAAGTCAAATTTGAGCTGATCATCTATGGTCACACCAAGGAGCTTAGTATGAGTTTCAGGGAAAGGATAGTATTATTTAGCGAGGAGATGGTAAATTATGATTTCAGACGGTAAAGGGATTTTGGGAGGAAAAGGAGAAGTTTAGTTTTTTGGGGGTTAAGAATGAGTTGATTATTAGATAGCCAGGATTCAGTAAGGTTAAATGATTTTTATGTGATAGACATCAGATCACTAGGGTTATCAGCAAAAGAGACGATAGTGAAGTCATCAACAAACTGAATGAGAGAGGACTGGGACAAGCTTGGTAGAGATGGTTAGTAAAGATGTTAAAAAGAAGGGGACCTAGAACTGAGCCTTATGGAACACCCATATTAATAGGGAGAAAGGGAAAGAAAAAAGATAGCCATTTCATAGATTGCATCCTGTCAGTAAGGTAGCTGTTGAACCAAGAGATAGTCGCAGTAGAAACGTTAAGTTGGGTTAACTTGGAGAGAAGGATGGAGTGTGAGACAGTGTCAGATGCTTTAGAAAGGTCTAAGAAGAGGCAGGACACAAGTTTATTGTTATCTCTAGCTAGACAAATAGAGTTGACAAAAGAGATGAGAACAGTGGTTGTACTATGGAAAGGGCAAAAATCATGCTGGGTTGGAGTAATCAAGTTTTCATTGATAAGGCAGGTTAAGATTTTTTTATGAATACACTGTTCAAGAATTTTGGAAAGAGAAGAGAAAATTGCTATAGGTCGCTAGAGAGTTCAGTAGAATTCCCTCCCTTGTGGATGGGTATTATGTGGTATTTTTTCCAAATAGTGGGGACAATTTATTCTCTGATAGATCGATTAATAAGGATAGAGACAGGATATGCAATGGAATTAGCTGCAATTTTAAGGAAGTGAGGTGGTAGTTTATCAGCAGAAGGTGAACATGATTTTAGTTTAAGAAGCAGGTTTTTTTTATATATTTAGTAGGGATTGCTTTTAATGAGAAGGGGTAGTTGAGTGGATGAGGGGTGTTAGGAGATGGAAGATTAGTTGGGTAGGAAGTCTGCATGAGTTTGCGTATGGTATCAATAAAGTATGAGTTAAAGGGAGATGCAGTTTCAAAAGAGGTGTTATTAGGACAAGGGTTGGAAGTTGAAGGCTTGCCAGGGTGAAGAGCATGGTTAACAGTGTTCCAGAATTGTTTATGGTTTCTAGGTGAAGATGTTTGGTGAGTGAGATAAAAATTCTTCTTATCAATTTTATTGTGCTTTATAGCCAGATTACAAAGTTCCCTATATATATGGAAATTATAGGGAGATTTTGTTTTGGTCCACAATTTCCATGCATTGTCTCTTTTACGAAACAGAGACAGTGCATAGTTAGAAAGCCAAGGAGAACATTTAGATTTAACTCTGACCAATCTGGGAGGGGCAAGAGAATCAAGAGTGCTTAGAAAAAATGGAATTAAATTGAAATACAGCATCATCCAAAGGTAGGAAAGAGAGAAATGACCAATCAATAGCTTGGAGAGAATTGTTAAAAATTTGAGGATCAAAGTTAGTTAGCTTACAACATGTAATAACTTTATGAGGTCGAGACTCATGGGAGGTAAATCTTTGAATACACACAGGGCTGTGATCACTTTTAATCATATAAAGTTCTCATGCCATTGCTTAAAAGGGCAACAATACCAAACAGTTTTGTGTAGCTATTGTTTGATGCCCACTTGATAACAAAGTAGAATGCAGATAATCAAAAAATAGAACATTTACTTAGTATAATTTGTGTAAGTTAGTTGATTACATGCAAAGTGACTAAATAGCAATATTGACTGAAAAAGCTGTCTGAAGGCTGACTTTAGAACACAGTGGTTGAGAGCCCTGACTGTGACCTGCCTGGCTGTGTCAAATCTATTTTTTGAGCAATATGCTAGCAAGGGTTGGAATGGGGAGGTGAGGTGAAAGTTTGGCTGTCTGACTTATCATGGCAAGGACTACCAGGGGTTCTATTCCTGCCACAGGTGATTTCAGTATAAGTTATCAAATTGTCTCTGTCTTGTCAAGGACATCATTAGAGGACAAACTTGGCAGGACTGAGGGTAGGGGAGAATAATAAAAAATCCATACTTCCTGCAGATGATGGTTTGCCTCAGTTTGATTTCCCCCCACCAATTAACAATTTGGCTTTGGCCAGCCAGAGTAAGAAAGGGACTTAATGATATTGGTGGGAAAGGTAAATAAATGTGTAAAAGGTGTCCAAATACAATCAAGTTTGATTTTTTTTTTTTTGGGGGGGGTTGCTCATGTCACAGATTCATACACAGGGGAGTTTAGGCTGTATGCCCCCTACTTAATAGAATCATCTCCAAGTGCTGTAGTGTTTGGCCATTTCGCAAACAACAGAGTAACCTTGTCCGTATCTAATGGTTAAGAAGACATCTGCTGGCCTTATTATCTTTAATATAGTTGTTGTTTACGAATCAGTGGTAAGCGATGTATACATGGGAAATACCAAAACATTTCCAGTGACTGATTTGACAAGAAGTGATTTTTTTTCTGGCAGTAAGCAACATCTTATACATTTCTTTTGACTTGCAGATTGTCATAAATAAAGGCGTATGAAAAGTAACTGTCCTTCATATGAGACATTAACCTGGGCTACCACTGGTCTGTTTTAGCTATAGTTCAGCTTGATGTTAACTATCCCATTGCATTTTATCAGCCCTTCCCAAGTAAGACAGTCTACTCAGTTTAATAAATTCATACAGCATCATTTACAGCAAGTCAGAAGCAAATTAGAATTTGTTAGGCAATAGTCACTAACTTACACTAGTGTTGAACTGCAACACTGTGATGTGGGGGGGGGTGGAAAGTATAAGGTAGCAGAGCTTGTAGATTCAGTACTCGTTCCTGTGTTTATATTTCCCTGGCTCCCCTATCCCCTTGTTTCTCTCTAATGTTCTTTCTTTGTCTTTGTTTTTGTTTCTTCCACTTATGCATGTTTCTGTTTCCCCCTCTGGGATAAAAGCATCATGCAGGGAAGAGATCGGATTGTAGTTTTAATGGATGATCTCTGATAAAAGAATTAAAGAGCTGGGGGAGCTTGTGTATAGTGGTCTTGATGCTGAAGTAGTAACTCCAGAAATGGAAGTGTTTTACCTTTGTATTAGTCTGAATCATTTTACTTGAAATTCAAGTAAATAGATGCAGTATAGAAAATTGCTCCTCTGTTTTAATAATAGAATCAACACCTGTCAATAGGGTATCATAAGACGAAGTACCCTTATGCATTGATTTATAAAGATGAAAAAAAAGGGAGGAATGAAAGAGTAGATATTTATATAAACTGTGTGACAAGTCAAGCAGGGAAGGACAATCTAATACGATGTAACTAAAGAGAGATAAGGTAATCCTGACATGACCATGAAAGAGATTGATTCCATACACATGTATAGTATACAGAATGTGGTAAGATTTAATTGGGCAATTTTGAAGAGTTTCCACTCTGCTGAAAACCTAGTAAAGGGCATGCCCGAATTTCTTTATAAGAAAGGTAGAACCATGAAAGATTTATTATAAAAACTGTCTTATGTAAGGGCAGAAAAGACTGGCATAAAAATGTGGTACCTGTAATGAATGTCAATATTTATAAGCAGGTACAAGAGGAAAGCACTTTTTTGTAGCAGGTTTGATCCAGTAATGTGATTTTTTTGTTGCATTATGATAGAAGTGACCTTCCTTATATTTAGAAAAACTCCTACAGAAGTTGCAGCAATGAATAGGGGGTGGGAATTGCCATAATCTTGATGTGTTTACTTTATAGACACAAGGTACAGGGTTTGATTCTCACCTTTGAGGGAATGTGGCTAGGTTTAAAATGGCAAACAAGGGCAACTAGCCTAGTACTTACTTACGAATATATTGACCACTATCTTCTCTAAAACAAACTAATCAAAGTTAGTATCAGTCCAGATAAAACTCCCTGGTTTACAAACTTCTTCACTGACAGACACTTCAGAATTAAACTAGGATCCTCCCAACTGGAATTTGCACCTGTTACCAAAGTTGTACCACAAGGATCAATTATTGCCTCTCTCCTCATCACCACATTTGTTAACAAACTTATTGCGACATCCTGCATCTGCCAGTTATCCTCTATGATGATGACATGGTCATTTGCCGTCAATAGCTCATAAACCAAAAACTACTTCTCAACCCTCCAGTACTAAAATGATGCTTTTTGGAACTCCACAGAAAATTCACCAAGCACCTAACTCTTTAATTATCTTTGACTTACAGAACCAAACTTCCATTTCTGCACACATTCATAGAGTGAGTGAAAAAATAGTCCATCTCTTCTGGGCCAAAAGATCTCACATTTTCTATACCAGTCAGTTGGAGCAGCCATCAGAAAAGGAGTTCTCCTTTCTCAGCTTGAATATGGACTTAACATTTTTGCTTCTGCTTCCAAGAGAAACACCTCTCCTCTCCAGATAATCTGTAAGAGCATCTACCAGTTCATTACATACTCACCTAACTTTCAGCATCACTGTATCACCCTAGAAAAAGTCAAATGGCTACCAATAAAATAACAATCTAACTTATTGTTAAGATCCCAACTCTACAAACTATTCCAGCTCCAGACATTTACCCCTCTTGCACAAAAACTTTAGGAAAAAACCTCCATGTACAGCTTGCGGCATTACTCACAAGCCACACCAACTCTCATCACCCTAGAACTAAATTCTACAGCACTGCACATGCATTTTCCTATCCGGCATCCACTCTTTGGCAGGTTTTCCCCATCAATATAAAGGAAATCAACACTTATTCCAAATTTATAATGCAACTCAGAAAAGCACCTCTTTATCCAAGCCAAATGCACCTGCTTGAATACATGACATATCACCTATCACACCATCCCTGTTTCCTTTCCATGTCTCTTCTCCTCTCTCAGATTTACTAAAGGTTAACCCTGTTCAGAAACTAATGTAGATATTGTGCATTATACTCTACTTGTTAATGTACATACACAGTTTTTCTGTGTAACTAATCTGAACTACTCTGTTACTGCTTACATTTCTCCCTTTTTTGTTTGAGAAATCTTTTGTATTTTACCCAAGATGAAATTAAAATCAGTCAATATTGATGAGCTGACTACACTGATAAACAAATATAAATAAATTAGTTAGAAAAAAATAAGCCTGTCTTTAACTGAAGGAGATAAAATTATATCCACCGAGAATCCTGGCATAAGTTAGGGAATGTTGCTGCCTACATGCGAAAGATGGTATGGTGATGATGACATCAGCACTTAAAATCCATGATTTCAGTTAACTACACTTTCAGATTATACACGCGATTAGAGGGATATTCCAGAAATACTTAGAATGTTATCCCATGTTTGGCAATTTCAGAACCAGCCAGAACCATACTACTAACATACTGGGATTCTGTGAACCACAAACCAACATCAAGGTCTGGGACAATATTCCTTGAGTTTTTGCCTTTTCAGATTCCCATACATGTCAGAGTAAGAGAAAGAGAGAGAGAAACACCTCCTCCTAGGCTATGTCACTAACACAAACTATAGCATATGTTGCATTTTAGTAGGTACTAAAATATTTCCTAGTGCATGGAGTGTCATGATTACATTCCCATATCGTGGAAAAGACAAAC
The DNA here is from genome assembly GCF_019279795.1 of Protopterus annectens. Taxonomy (NCBI): domain Eukaryota; kingdom Metazoa; phylum Chordata; order Ceratodontiformes; family Protopteridae; genus Protopterus; species Protopterus annectens. The sequence continues at coordinate 717,631,588 of NC_056745.1, forward strand.
CAGTTAAGTTCTTCTTTAGCTAGAGACCCACTCTTAACAATTATTAAGCACCCCTGCTTCAGTTGTTAAGTTCAGGTATCACCCTAAGCAGTTAAACCTGCCAGTACTGATCAGCAAACAAGAGAGGCAGAATTAAAAACAGATTTATTTCTGCCTGCACCCTGTGTTAATCTAGTTAATCCTCCCTGTCTCTCTTACTTTGTTATCCTCAGAGGAGAGACTGTGAAGCAAATGTGTGGTTGGGGGAGGGTGGGATCATGAAGATGGCATTGAGGGAATTATATCAAACTTATCTGTGCCCAGTGATAGGGTTAGAGCATCATAAATGCAGACAAAAGCTGGGATGCAGGCAAACAGCACAAACAACCATTGTGACTGCCTAAATGTTGGCCCCTCCTCCATGGTTGTGAGTTTTGTCTACTATGAGTGAACAAATGGGCTAAAGTCTAGTCGGGGTGGGGGACTTGTTGGTCATCTAGCATGGGGGGCAAAAATATCTGGGAAAAATATTAAAACAGACTAACAAAAATAAATAGACAGGATGATGATAAGGAGCCACATAGATTTCGGAGAGACTTGGAATAGATTCAAACAGACACATGTACATTCAAATTGATTTAATGGGTTAATAGCCTGTTCTCATGGCTTTCTTCATGAAGGGGCTTGTGAAGGTGGTAATGCTTCAGTTTATTTTTAATCATGGAACACCTGAGTAGATGCACAAAAGTATTCATGGGACATTTGTACTGAGGATATTTCAGGTCTGCTTTAGGCTGTACTAGTCACATACAGCTGCTTGAAAGATACTCAGTCATATCAAAGCATATGTTAGAGAATTGTCCCATACTACAGTTCTAAAGGCAGTATATTAATGTGTGTATAACAAAGGGACCATTGCAAGACAATCAACAGTTTGTATATGCACTTAGGCATTCCCAGTTCTCTCTCTCTTTTTTTTTACCCAGAATTGCCAGGATTTGGAGCCAAATAAGTGACAGAAAGCAAAACAAAGTGCCCATTGCAGACTTGGTAGATTGTGACCCACACTTTGTAAGCTTTAGTACATGAACTTGCTGGAGACTGAGTATTCCATGTCATATAAACAAATAACATATGCTAATAAATAAATAAAAACATAAATCACTCATAACTGCACCCATCCAGGTTGCAGTGCAAATCAGTACCTCCCTGTCTAGATCTAGTAATAGAACAAAAACCGAACAGCATATATTTAGAGGGGCTAAGTGTCAAGACTAGCAGACAACTTGCACTCAAAGTCCAGTTTACCTACATACCAGTAGGGTCTAAATATATGGAGGTGTGACAGAGACCTATTGTGTATATATTGCAAAAGACAGGTTGTACCACAGCATCATTATATATAATTTAAAAAGTTTCAAAAGAATATCTGTGAAGCACATTTTTTTGAGCAGAGTGGGTAAGGATGTACAGTACTGTCTCTAAATTCTATAGAAATTTCTAGCAATTTAACTCACATACCATATATGACTATCTAGCTACACACACACTGTAGCTTTTCCTGCAGAATAACCTGGTACAGGGTCGATGCCATTAATGAAAGTATTAGTGCATCAAGAACAAGGATATGTTACTTCAGGTTCTGAACATTTTAAAATGTAGCTGCTACTGGCATGCCAGAATCTGATTAGGCCTTTATGTTTAGCAAAAAAGATTTTGCAGTGTGCATTACAGACTATGCTGAAGTGCAGTCTTTTATTAATAAAAGTTTTAGTATAACAGCATGCTGAATGCAGGCTGCATTTTATTATCATGCATGTGAACTGAATGCAGGCTGCATTTTATTATCATGCATGTGAACTGAATGCAGATTACATTTTATATGTAATTGGAAACCTGTATAAAAAGCCACCCTTAACACCAAACCAGTGAAATAGATTAACTGCTGCTCTGTGAAGGTGTGCATTTTTCAAATTAAATGAATCGCCATGAAATTGATTTAGCAAATTCCCTCTCCACTTTTATCCCTATTTTCTCCTTCTACCTAATTAGTAGCACTTAAGTGTTTGCTCATCAGACAAAACCAATGAAAAAAGATGTAAAGATAACCAAGACTGAACTGTTGTGCTGATATAATTAGGTAATTTATCATCTGGGTGGCTAGATTTCTACTGATGAATACCATTAATTGTAGTAAACTATTGCTTTTTTTAGCCAAACGCAGAGCTGCTATTTTAGTTTGATACACCTTTCATGATTTCTGTGATTTTAGTAGCACATTTTACTCGTTAAATTTTAAACACACACAGGCAAACTACTTTGCCTGCTTGTTTATGCATGTCTATTTGGACTGAGAAACTGAGTCTTTTTTCACATATGGCAAAGACAAATGAATTTGCAAGCTTCTTTTGTTTATACAGCAAGCAGTTGATTATAAAACTGAGTGATTATTTTTTGTTTGAATTGCTGCATAGTCCCTTGCTTGCTTGCTTACACAGTAAGTGAAATTTCTCTAAAAGTTGAGTCTGAGTCTTGCAATTGTTAAGCTGCAGTTTTAATTTATACAGCGTAATTCCACTAAAACTGAAAACACAGACATATACAAATGCTTTTGCATGTGTGCATGTGCACACGCAGAGTGTAACCTGGCACACAGATAAAAGCAACTCTGAGTAGGAAAGCAATAGTTTAAGGAATAGCCGTCAAATTTGTATTTACACTGCTTTTGATAAATGCTGTAGGGATTGCTGTTACAATCTTCTATTTTACAGCATCATGCAGCAAAATACTCAGTTTATTTTATATTATTAAACTGAATGTGCTTTCATTGTAAATATAAACCTCATGACCTGGAAAAAGAAAGAAGCAGATAGAT